>NC_046163.1:10821221-10828454 GCF_011064425.1 Rattus rattus | reverse complement strand
TCCCTGATTTTAGTGGGATTATTTTAAGTTTCTCTCCATTTAGTTTGATGTTGGCTACTGGTTTGCTGTATATTGCTTTTACTATGTTTAGGTGTGGGCCTTCAATTCCTGATCTTTCCAAGACTTTTATCGCTTGTGAAAGGGTGTTGAATTGTGTCAATACTTAGCATCTAATGTATTGATCATGTTTTTTTTTTGAATGTTTTTTACATAATGGATTATGTTGATGGATTTCCTTATATTGAACCATCCTGAATCCCTGGGATGAAGCCTGCTTCGATTCATGGATGAATCATTTTGATGTGTTCTGAATTTGGTTTGTAAAAATCTTTATTCCAGTATTTTGGCATTGATATTCATAAGAATTTGTTTTTGAAGTTCTCTTTCTTTGTTGGGTCTTTGTGGTTTAGGTATAAATGCATAATTATTTGCTTCATAGAAGGATTGGGCAGTGTTATTTCTGTTTTCTATTTTATTAGAATACTTTGGACAGTATTGGTATGAGGTCTTCTCTGAAGGTCTGCTAAATTCTGCACTAAACCCCATCTAGTCCTGGGGCTTTTTGGTTGGGAGCCTTTTTAATACCTTTTATTTCTTTTAGAGTTACAGGACTATTTAGATGGTTTATCCTGATTCTGATTTAATTTTTGATGCCTGGTATTTGTCTAAAATTGTCCATTTCATCAGATTTTTCCAGTTTGTTGTTGAATAGGCCTTTGTAATAGGGATGTGATGAATTTTGGATTACCTCTGTTTCTGTTGTTATGTCCCCCTTTTCATTTCTGATTTTCCTTTCATTTGGATACAGTCTCTGTGCCCTCTTGTTAGTCTGGCTAAGGGTTTAATCTATCTTGTTGATTTTTCCCAAGAACCAGTTTTCTGGTTTTAGATTCTTTATAGTTCTTTTTGTTTCTACTTGGTTGATTTCACCCCTGAGTATGATTATGTCCTGCCGTTTACTCCTCTTGGGTATATTTGCTTCTATTGGTTCTAGAGCTTTTAGGTGTGCTGTCTGCTAATGTATGTTCTCTCAATTTCTTTTTGGAGGCAGTTAGGGCTATGAGTTTTCCTCCTGGCACTTCATTGTGTCCCAAAAGTTGGGTATGTTGTGCCTTCATTTTCATTAAATTCTAAAAAGTTTTTAATGTCTTTCTTCATTTTTTCCTTGACAAAGTTATCATTGAATAGACCATTGTTCAGCTTCCATGTATATGTAGGTTTTCTGTCATTTTTTTGTTATTGAAGACCAGCCTTAGTGTGTGGTGATCTGATAGGATGCATGGGATTATTCAATCTTCCTGTATCTGTTGAGGCTTATTTGTGACAGATTATATGGTCAATTTTGGAGAAGGTACCATGAGGTGCTGAGAAGAAGGTATATCCTTTTGCTTTAGGATAGAATGTTCTATACATATCTGTTAAATCCATTTGGTTCATAACTTCTGTCAGTTTCTCTATGTCTCTGCTTAGTTTCTGTTTCCATGATCTGTCCATTCTTGAGGATTAGTGGGCATTTAAAATATCCCACTATTATTTTGTGAGCTGCAATATGTGCTTTGAGGTGTAGTAAGTTGGGTTTTGTTTGTTTGTTTGTTTGGTTTGGTTTGGTTTGGATTTCATGGATGTAGGTGCCCTTGCATTTGGAGCATAGATATTCAGGTTTGAGAGTTCATCTTGGTGGATTTTTCCTTTGATGAATATAAAGTGTCGTTCCTTATCTGTTTTGATCAATTTTGGTTGAAAGTCCATTTTATTCGATATTAGAATGGCTACTTCAGTTTGTTTCTTCAGAGCATTTGCTTGAAAATTTGTTTTCCAGCCTTTTTTACTCTGAAGTAGTTTCTGTCTTTGTCACTGAAGTATGTTTCCTGTATGCAGAAAAATGCTGGTTATTCTTTACCTGTTTATCTGTCTTTTAGTCTATGTCTTTTTTTGGGAATTGGGTCCATTGATGTTGAGAGATATTAGGGAATATGATTGTTGTTTCCTTTTATTTTGTTGTTAGACATAGTGTTTGTGTTTCTTTTGGTTTTTGAAGGAAATTTTTCTTGCTTTTTTTATGTAGTTTCCCTCCCTGTATTAGTTTTTCCTTCTATTATCCTTTGTAGGGCTGGGTTTTGGAAAGATATTGCATAGAATTTGTTTTTGTCATGGAATATTTGGTTTCTCCATCTATGTTAATTAAATTTTCTGGTTTATAGTAGCCTGGACTGGCATTTGTGTTCTCTTGGGTTCTGTATGATATCATCCAGGATCTTCTGGTTTCATAGTCTCTGGTGAGAAAGTCTGGTGTAATTCTGATAGGTCTGCCTTTATATGTTACTTGACCTTTTCCCTTACTGCTTTAATATTCTTTCTTTGTTTCTTGCATTTGGTGTTTGACTATTGTGCATTGGGACAAATTTCTTTTTTTGGTCCAATCTATTTGGAGTTCTACAAGCTTCTTGGCGGCTTCTTACCATCTCTTTCTTTTGGTTAGTGATGTTTTCTTCTATAATTTTGCTGAAGATATTTACTGGTCCTTTAAGTTGGAAATCTTCACTCTCTTCTATAACTATTATCTTTAGGTTTGGTCTTTTTTATTGTTTTCTGAATTTCCTGGATGTTTTGGGTTAGGATCTTTTTGCATTGTCAATTTTCATTGACTATTATGTCAATATTTTCTATGGTATGTTCTGCGCCTGAGATTCTGTCTTTAATATCTGTTTCCCAGGTTTTCTATCTTCAGGGTTGTCTCCTTTTGTGATTTCTTTATTCTTTCTATTTCCACTTTTAGGTACTGATTGATTTTGTTCAATTCCTTCACCTGTTTGGTTGTGTTTTCCTGTAATTCTTTAAGGAATTTTTGTGTTTCCTCTTTAAGGGCTTCTACCTGTTTACCCGTGTTGTCTAGTATTTCTTTAAGGGAGTTATTTATGTCCTTCTTAAAGTCCTCTAATATCATCATGAGATGTGATTTTTAAACCAGAATGATGTTCTCTGGTGTGTTGGGGTATCCAGGACTTGCTGTGTTGTGAGAACTGGGTTCTGAAGATGCCTAGTGGTCTGGGTTTCTGTTCCTTAGGTTCTTGTACCTGCCTCTCTCCATCTAGTTATTTCTGGTATTAAGCTGGTCTTCCTGTCTCTGACAGTCCAGCCCTTCCTGGAAGCCTGTAATTCAACACTGCTGGGAACCAGCTCTCTCCCAAATTATCTGGGCATAGAAACACAGGGTCAGCCTCAGGGCACAGACAGAAACTAAAGCATCCTGTCTGATCTATTCCTTGGTTCTTGGTCCTGGGGGCTCCAGGCAAGTCCCTAAGGACAGTGGTAGTCCTGGCTGTGTCTCAGGTATTTCAGCACTCCTGGGAGACCAGCTCTCTCCTGGTAGGATCTGGACACATGGTCAGCTCCATGATCAGTAGGAAACTGGAAGGATCCTGTCCTGGACCGCTCCTCGGTTCGTTGTTTTTGTTTGTTTGTTTGTTTGTTTACTTGCGTTACTCGACACAATCTATAGTCATCTAGGAAGAGGAAATATCCACTGACGTAAGTGCCTTCATCAAGCTGACTTGCAGGCAAGTTTGTGGGGGCATTTTATAGCTGAATGAGGGACATGGCTGGGCCCAATCTATTTGTGTTATCCCTCAGTAGGTAGTCCCGGGTTGTATATAAAGTGTGGGAGCAAGCCAGTAAGAAGAACTCTTCCATGGGTTCTGCTTCAGCTCCTGCCTCCAGGTTTCTGCCTGGAGTTTCTTCCTTGGCTTCCTCTTGACAATAGCCTGTAGCACATAAGCCAAATAAACCCTTTCCTCCCCTGATTGCTCTTGGTCACGGTGTTTTAGCACAGCAACAGAAGCCCTAACTAAGATAGGCTCTTTAAGGGTACTACAGACTCACTAATTTGGCTAGACTAGCTGGCCAGGGGCCTCAGGGATCTTGTTCCATTTTTCTCCAGTGAGGGGACTGCAGGAGTGGGCCCCATGTGTAGCTTCTACAAGGTAAATAGGGTTGAATTAAGATCTTCATACTTGCAGCAGGCACTTTGTCAACAAGGTTGCCTTCCTGGCTCTATTTTCCTTTTATATTTTGTATGCTTCCAAGATATACTAATTTTGAGGCACTGTCATTGCTAATTGGCTTTGTGAATTCACCTACAAAGTTACCTACATTCTAAGTGTGCCAGCAAACCTATAGAGAATACTGTAGGTGCAAGATGGGAGATCTGTAGCCAATCCATGTGATTAAGTAGACTGAAAGAGGGAAGAGAGAATTAATTCTACCTGGCAATTCCAGAAGCTTTTAAGTCAGGAATCCCTTTAGAAGTGAATCTAACAGCACAGCTGTTGTATTTGAAGGTGAAATGTCCCTCACTTTTCATGTGCTTGAACACTTGGACCACAGCTGGTGCTGCTGTTGGAAGGTGTGGAACCTTTAGGAGATGACACCTTGCTGGAGGAAGAGTTATTGAAGGAGGTTCTTGAAACTGTATTGACCAGCCCCACTTCCTGTTTATTCGATGCTTCCTGAGTGCAGACGTAATGTGACCATCCCTTCTGCTCTAGCCATCCTGTCTTCCCTGCAATGACAGACTGTCCCTCCATAACTGTTAGCACAAACAAAGCCCTCTTCAGTTGTTTTGTCAGAGTATTGAACCCCCAACAACAGAAAAGTATCTAGAGAGCCTCTAACCAAGTCTTTTTTTCATTTTTCCTTTTTATTTATTTTTCTCTCACATATACATCCCAACTGCAGTTTCTCCTCCGTCCCCTACCTCCAGCCTCTCCCCCACACTGCCCTTGTCCTCCAGATCCATCCCCCTCTTCACCTCCCCTCAGAAAAGAACAGGCCTTCCTGGGATATCAACCATATAAGGAATAATAAGCCACAATAAGACCAGGCACATTTTTCTCACATCAAGACTGAACAAGGAACCTGGTAGGAAAAAGGGTCCCAAAAAGGCATGCAAAGAATCAGAGACAGCCCCCTGCTACTGTTGGAATCCCATAAGAACATCAAATTACACAAATAAGATATATGCAGGGGACTTAGTTCAGACTATACCAGCTCCCTTTGATCCCTAGGCGTGCCAAGAGTTTGTAGGGTTGATTGGGGGGGTCTTCTTGGGGTGATCCTGATCACTCAGGTTCCCCCAATCCTCCCTCCCCTCCTCCAAAGGACTCTGGGAGCTGTGTCTAATATTTGGCTGTGGGACTCAGCATCTGCTCACATCAGTTGCTGGATGAAATCTCTCTGGTCTCTCTGACGACCATTATTCTTGGCTCCTGTCCTAGCACATCCTGCAGGCATAGCAAACTGTAGGTTGGAGGGTTTTGTGACTGTGTTGGTGTCCCAATCTTTCTTCCTGAGGCCTTGCCTGGTTACAGAGGATGACCAATTCATACTTCATGTCCCCCAGTGCTAGTTTTCGCTAGTGTCACCCTCATGTTCCAAGGAGTTTTCGGTACACTAGATTTCTATGTTGGTCCTGATATACTCCCCAACTCCATTTATCGTTGCCAGTATTTTCTCCCTCCATCCTTTCCCCACCTCACCCCTCCTGTTCCCAGAATCCCCACCCACCCTTAGTCCATCTGCAAAAAATCTGTTCTATTTCTTCTTCCCTTGCATCCCCGGCCCCCAAGCTCTCGTCATTTAGCTTCTCTGGGTCTGTGATTGTAGCATGATTATCTTTCTTTATCCACTAATAAATGAGTCCATACCATGCTTCTATTTCTGGGTCTAGATTACCTCACTCAGGATGATATTTTTCCTAGTTTCATCCATTTTGCCTGCAAATTTCATGATGTCATTTTTTTAACATCTGAGTAATACTCCATTGTGTGTCTTCCACTTTTTTTCCTTTATCCATTCTTTGATTTGAGGGAACTATGTATGGTTTTGCTTCGGTTTCTGGTTGCTTGGTGAATAAAACGGCTACAAACAGTTGAGGAAGTGTCTTTGTGGTAAGAAGGAACATCCTTGGATATGACTGGATCTTGAGGTAGATCAATTCCCAATTTTCTGAAACCTCCCATATTGATTTCCGGAATAGCTGTACAAGTTTACACCCACCAGCAATGGAGGCGTGTTCCCCTTTGTGCTGTATTGTGTTTCTATCTTAGCCATTCTGTCAGTGTGAGGTGGAATCTCAAAGATTTTGATTGCATTTCCCTGACTGCTAAGGATGCTGAACATTTCTTTGTTTCTCAGCCATTTTGGGTTTCTCTGTTGAGAATTCTGTTTGGATCCTGTACCCACTTGTTAGTTGGGTTATTTAGTTTGTCGATGTCTAATTTCTTGAGTTTATACATCCTGGATATTAGCCCTCTGTGAGATATGGCATTGGTGAAAAACCTTTTCCTATGCTTTAGGCTTTGCTATATACAAGCAATTTTAAAAAACTTCTTGGTTATGAATATAATAAAACATTTCTCTTCCATGATACTTCAGATACTAACAAAGGGCTTTTAAAAACTAGATTATTGTGGCTGTACTGAATATTGAACACATGGCCTTATGCATGCTTATGATCAACCACTGAGTTACAACCCCGTACTCTGAACTCTCTTCCCCGCCACATCTCCCTTTCTTTCATCCTTCCTTCCTTCCTTTCTCTCTCTCTCTTTCTTTCTTTCTTTTTCTTCCTTCCTTCCTTCCTTCCTTTCTTTCTTTCTTTCTTTCTTCCTTTCTTTCTTCCTTTCTTCTTACTTTCTTTTTGTTTCCTTTAATTTTGGAAACCATAGCGTTGTCTGGGCTGTTTTGAACTTCCTTTGTAGACCAGGAAAATATGAACATGTGTTTGTTTCAGTTTTCTGAATGCAAATGATTTTAAACATGAATCAGTGTTTATTTAAATCTTCTACACACAAAGCCTCACCTTCCCAGCAACAGTGTGGCTCAGGGGTAAGACTGGCACTACTTCTCCATCTTCCCCTACTCTGATAACTAGCTCAAAAAAAAAAATCAATGTCAGCTAAGACGACAGGCAGTTGGGAGGCCAATTTCTCTCTATATGCCATTTAAAAATAAATGCTTTTAGGACTAAAGACAAAGACTAGTGGTTAAGAATGCTTGCTGCTACTGTGGGAGACTGGAGCTCAGTTCCAGCACCCAGATCAAGAGCTCATAACCACTTAAAACCCCCACTCCAGAAGTTCTGATCCCTTCTGGCCTCTGTCAGCGCATGCATGCACGTGCGTGCACACACACACACACACACACACACACACACACACACACACACACACACAC
>NC_046163.1:10666601-10821121 GCF_011064425.1 Rattus rattus | reverse complement strand
TTTCTTAACTCCTTGTGAACACAGAAATTTCCAGACCATTGGACTGCTCATCAAACACTGCCTTTCTCATTCCTATTTGCATTAGTAATGCCTTTCATACTTCTATTCCTTTCTAGTTTCCTTTATTCATTTGGTCTTAGTAGGTAGTAATGAAGTGTTCTGGTGGCTGGTATGACCCAGTTCTATGATTGATTTATTTAGTTGCTATTACTTCAGATTATGTAGCCCTTACCCCAATGGATGAAGTTATGCTTCTTAGTTTCTCTGTTGGATCCTGGACTGTTATCACCAAACTTCTGTGTACTATGTCCTCCCATACTAATCTGTGAGGAGATATTTTAAACTTCACTTAAAAATTTTCTCCAATCAAGACAGTTCAAATGCAGAGCGTTTCCTGGTTCCCATAACTTTCTGTTCTTAGTAATTCTTAAGGGCCATGCATGCATGGTGAATGATGAGCTTCTCTCTTTCCATGTATGAAAGGTCAGAGCAGAGGGTCACTGCTACCTTACTTCATCATCACTGTCTAACTTTCTCGCTTTCTGGGTTACATTACCCTTTAACTTTTGCATTACCCTTTGTTTTAGCCATTATAGTTACCTTTTGTATTTTGCTTACAAATAGAACCTCTTAATACCTTTGAGTATAAAAAGTAGTTTCTTATAAAAATCGTTTTTCTAATATTAAAATTTCATTACTATATTTTTAAGCATGAAATCTTTTATGGGACCAGAGATATTTAATTTTATGTAGTTTATTTCATTAAGGTATTCACCACAGATTATTATTTTGGAAATTTAACAAATCATTTCCCATCATGATTTCTCAAAATGAACCCCTCAACTTTCTTTCTATTAATAGAATGTTTAAAATTTTCTAGGTGTTAGAAAAATCTTGGAAGCAAATTTACTTTGGAATAAATTTATTTGAACATGGATAAGTTTCAAATGTGAAATGAAGTAAAAACATCAAGTTTCCTATGATTCAATGTACTATAAATCATGTAAATTATTGATATGTTTAAACAACAGTTAAAACTGTAGCTTATGAACAAAATTGAGAAGTTACCATAGTAATAGTTGACTGAATAAAACAAAATAATGTATTAGCCACATGTTTACATTTCTATTGAAAGAAAATTGGACACAAAGCCAAAATATTAGCATCTGGTAAAATAGAAGAATTCTTGCCAATGTCCTTTTCTATGCCATTTTCTGCAATTTCTATAGGTTTAGCATATTTCAAAAAAACCTTCACTTTCACGGTACCCCAAGCCTTCTTCAGAAAAAACACATAAATTATTTCAAGTAAAAATAGTTTTACAAAGAAAACTTTAAAATCAACATAAAATGTTGTTCTGAAACAACAGAAATCAACAATAACTGAAATGCAAGTGAATGTTTTTAATGGCTGCAGCTGCTCTGTTGAATCCAGGTGCTTTTTCAGATATTATGAATTATCGAGCAGGCCAGCTTTGTGCCCCAGAGGATATAAGATCAGTCCTTGTAAATTATTCCTTGGGTATATATGAAGGTTAGTACATTAACCAGAAAGTTAAAAACCCCAATTAAAAGGAACTCTTCTCCAAATAATATGCATGAAAACCTATAAGGCATCCCAGAAGACAAACAAATTTTCATTAGGAAGTAATTAGGTACATAATTGAGTGCTGGAGAAACAGATGAGTTATCAAAAATGATTTTTTAAAAGTGAAATATATCTCAGTTCTAGAAAATCTATAAGCTTGGAGTCTTTATAATTTCACAGATCTTAGTGACTTTTGGCATTATTCGTCACAATCTAAATCCTCAAAGTGTCTATTCTTCAAAATTTCACCAAGTTGCTGTATGCCTTGATGCCTCTGTCATATAACTGTCTGTTCTTCTGTCCTGCCAAACCTAGTGATTTGTCAGTGTCTGGGATGCAGGCAGAAACTTTTAGAAAGAGTAACTTTCATTTGCCTGATGTGATTGTTGTCTCTCAGAAGCTTAATGTCACCTGTTAACTTAGATCTGGTCCTAAACTTCTTGCTTCTACATAATCTAATCCGTAGACCTAGAGTGTTGAAGGCTTAGATTTTTTCAAAACCTATTTTAATCTTGGCTCTTTAACACTTCAACCTCCTTCAAGTCCAACACCACCAAAAGTATGAAAAAAAGGTTAATAGAAAATCAGGATTGTGGTGCTGTTTAGAATAGTATTTTGGTCTATTCCTATCTTTATTATCAGGGAGTCTAGTCCACTAGCAAAACACCAAACATAAATCATTGTGGTAGTCCAAGCATGCTCAGCAAAAACAAGTATGAATCCGAGTCGCAGCTTGATCCAGAAGAAACTGGGGAGGCTCCACTGATTCAACAGTCCCTGAAAAAGGCAAGAAGCAGCTGGAATACCACCCAGTTCTTTGGTGCTTTTGTTTTATGAAGTCATGAGAAGCAATGATCAGCAAAAGAATAAAGGCATGCCAATGCAAGAGTGTCCTTGTGAACCAGTGTCAGTAAAGCCCGATGAAGACCAGCAAAGAGCTGCAAAAAACCAATCACGAGAGAATTGTCCAATGTCGTTGGTTATGTATGCCTTATTCTTCTTCCCAAGCACCATGTGTCCTCAAAATGTCCTGCTTTACCAAAATGTCATATGCCCTTTTCACTGTGGTAGCTTATGGAAAACACCATGTCTGTTCTCATCAAAACATCCTCTCATGTTTTTGCTTCAACAAAACATTCTCTCAAAAGACAGTTTCAGAAAACCGCCTATGGCTTCAACTTGGGTTTCCAGCAAATCAGAAATTTCCACTTTAGAATGTTTTCAGCCCTTGAGATTTGCTGTTGAATAAGATAATCTTACTCATAGTTCTGATTTCTGTGGCTTATTCAACTCCAATGGTTCTAAATCAAACTCCTCTTGAAGCTGAAAGATTCAGTCGATGTCTTCATTTCTCTGAATTGCCCTGCTTTTCTCTTATTAACTATGGCAACATGTTCTAACCTTCTGCTCCTTCTCCATACCTTTGTTTATTCTGCTCTTCACCTGTGTCTAGCCTGTTCTCTTTTCAAACCTGTCTCTGTCAATGTCCCAGTAAAACTGCCTCCTCATTCTTTTTTTCCCTCTGTGCTTTCTCTTAAGTAACCTCTCTTTTTTCTCTGTTATCAGAAGTTAGACTTATCTCATTCTTAAATCTTTATCTGATTCACCACTTTGTCTGCCTCTCAATTACATATCACTTTTTGGCTGCTTCTTTTCTATGCCATTGACTTTACCTTCATTGTTTTGGGATTAAAGGTGTCTACCAAGTGGGTATCTATGGTCAGCCAGGGTAGCCATGATGTTGGATTAAAATTCCTCTGCAAACGCCTGACTTTCTTTACAACCATATCCTTATCGACGGTAAATTTTTTTAGAAAGTTACTGCTTTCTGAATCTTCAAGTCCTCAAATCAGCAAAGAGGTAGCATTATCATCACTCCCTCGTCTGCTTGATTGCTTTCTCAAACCCCAGCTCATCCCATCGGACTGTTCTACTTGCCTCTCTCTACAGGAACATTCACATCTATCTGGCTATTTTCCTTTGCTGAAAGACTTTGTTGTCCTAACTTATTAGAATAATTTTCATTTATTCCTTTTTTAAATCATTGTTATCTAAATTTTAGATTTTGTTTCCCATAGTGGATTTTCACACCTATATCTTTCTTTTTGTAATTTTCATTTGGTAATTTTATTTTATTTACATTTCCTCTCTATCCCATATACCTGGGAGGGAACACTAAAACACAGTCCGCAAAATTCAATGTTCTGCGAAATAAGGTCACAGACTCTTGTCTTTTGTTTTCTTAGAGTTTTTCTCCAACATTGAGAATCCATTCTTGAATTGTGTGTTTAGGAAGAGACAAGCACCCAAGTTGATTTGTCCCATTGATGAAAAATCTTGATTAAGTTTTTGAATGTTTACTTGCCAATTTAACCACTTGTTTTCTATCCCAAATATCATTTTTATAACATTTTTACACTGTACTCAATATTCCTATATTATAAATGGCCATTGATTATTACTCCAAGCGTTTATTCTGTCAATGAGAAATCCCTCAACTGATCCACTTCTAGATGCAAGCTCATAAGGGAAATCTTCTAACCTGGATTCTCCTACAGCGAGTTTAGTGTATTAATATTGCTGAGACATTTTGAGGCATGACCCAAGAAAACTGTCTATTTCCAAAAGAAGTATATGTCACAAATATATAGGGTACTTTTGTTTGTCATCATTCAAACTTCCCCTTTCTATGAGATAAAAAAAATAATTAGGCGTGTGTTTTATGAATGTCACAGGTACCGCGGTTTGGCATGTACATGTGTAAATAGGAAGACAATTTACAGGGGTAGAGCGCTAGTGGTTGGCTTGGATGTTAAGGCCCTGGGTTTGATCCCCAGCTCGAAAAAAAAAAAAAAAAAGAAGAAGACAACTTGGGGTTGGTGTTCACTGATCTACCAGGTGCATTTTCAGTAATCAAACCCAAGAAAATAAAATTTTTGAATAAAATGTCTTTTACCCACTGTATCATAATAACAGTCCTTTTTGTCTTTAGTACCAGTATCTTAAAACTTCGACCATTTTTTTTTAAGGTCTTGTTAATGAATCCATCAAAATTTCCCAGAAAAATATAGAAAATTATTGTGCAGTTGTTTCTTTGAGTTCTTGGAGGGAGACATAGGCTCATGAAATAAATGTGAAACTCATAAGTCTCAGGAAGCCCTAAACTAAAAAGGTTTAAAAGGCCACTTTAAATTCTTATACTGATGCTTTTTATAAGTAACCTAATAAACACAAGGATTTATAAACTAGATATAGATGGAATAATTTCTTCTATGTTATACTATCCTATATTAGATGAACACATGTTATTCCATGTCTCACAGGAAAAGTCACACAAACAAAAGAACATTGAACCAAAGATAAGATGAAATTATTTGATGAAGAAAAGCTATCAAAGGCTAAAACATGCAAGAATAGAGGGTCCTCTAGGAAATCCAAAAGTAATCATCTTCTCCCCAAAGCATGCATGCATATAAACATATCTCTTTACGAGTGATAACCCAATCATGAAAACAATTAATATCTTTAAATTTCTAAATGAACTACATATTATGCTGTAATCCTTTGAAAGCTATGGGACATGATGGTAAACTAACTGTGGCATCAGTAATGTGGCCTTTCCTGTGGACAATAAAGAAATGCAACTGAGGCTGAGAGGTCCATTCAGAAATGCATGCCCATGTAAAAAAGAAGCAGTACAATGAAAAGAGGTATGGAGAATGCTTTCCTGTAGATTAACTCTGATTTTGCCTAAAATAAGGAAAAAATCTATGGAAAAATCTGATTGAGTTTTTTGGTAACCCCCTTTTATCCACAGCAAGTAGGGAAGTTCAAATTACAACTGCAATGGCTGACTTCTGGGTTTTCGGTCTCATACGCGGTAAATTACAAATTCTGGGCAACATCATCAGTGTCAGAAATACAGTCTACTCTGTTCAATGTTAGTATGTGACTGGACAGTCGCATAAATGATTTCCTGAAGAACCCTGCACTACTTCCAACCTAAATGGGACACAACCTTTGGCAGTGCACCTCAGTTCCAGAAGATACATCCTCCAATGGTGAATTAGCTTTAAAGTTCACAATACCTACACTATGGAATATCATATATCTGGTAAAACATTTTCCTAGTTTGCCTCTCCAGCACTCTGATAAAACACTGACCAAAGCAACTTGGAGGAAAAAGAGCTTATTTGGCTCCCAGGTTTCATTCTGTAATCCAAGGAAATCATGACATGAACTGGAGGTAAGAACTATAGCAGATACCAGAGAGGAATATTACTTACTGGTTTATTTCCCATGGATTCCTTACCTTGTTTTCTAATATGATTCCAAACTATAGGCATAAAGAAAATGATACCCACAGAGATTTAGGACCTCATATATTGATCGTTAATCAGGGAAATACCACACAAATATACCCATGGCCACTCAGATAGAAAAAAGTACTAGTTAGGTTCAAGTTGACAAAACTTAATCAACACAATCAATCCCTTGTCAAGTTGACACACAAATATACTTTAATCTTTTCTTTCTTGCTTATGTCCAAAGCCTTTTGTTAATATCACAACATAAAACATAAGTCAAGTTTGTAACGTCTCACTCTGTTTTAAATATTTAAGCATTTCAGTCTAAGTTATCAGGGTGGGATAGATTATCCAGTGGTTAAAAATATCTATTGTTCTTTCAGAGGACCTGATATCAGTTACTAGCACATACATGAGTTGGGTTACAATGATCTCTAACTCCATCTCCAGAGCAGCTGGTACTTCTGTTCTTGGGCACCTGCAAGCGTGTGTTTATAAGTACAACTATTTCTGTACAGGCAAGTATGAATAAAATTTAAAAAATAAATATTTAATATCTCTAAGTTTTTTGTTTTAAATAATGCAAAGACTATTAACTTTGGGCACCTGTAAAATGAAGAATAACTTGAGTACTTCCTTACTTCAAGTGAGACTAGCATGTCATAATTACAATTAGATTAAAGCAAAACTAAATCTATCACACAAAAGGCTCTATGTCCATAGTCTCACAGCCTTCTGGGTCCGAGGGTCTGAATAGTCCCACTTGTCCTGTTCTGACATCTGCAGTGCACAGTATTTGTAAACTCAGACATGTTCAACTCCACACTGGTTGCTGTCCTCAGTAGTCACCCACAGTCCTAGCAGTTACAATATGCAGAGGGCTCTGCCCCAGTTTACAGTCTATGGTTCTCAATGGCCTCCCTTGTGCTCTCTTTGGAAAGACTCTTAACTCTGACACAGCATGCCAAGCTTCAGATGTACTTCACTATTTTTTCCTCTTTCAGAACAAATACCATATAGAAGAGACTCATACATCATTATGTTCTGCAGGACATGCACCCTTAGCCTACTCTGTGTGCTGATTCTGAGGAAATACTTTTCAGAAGATTCCATGCCAATTATACTCCTATCTTATTAACCACACCTGAATTTTCAAGCCTAGCTAGCCAGCATGAGTTGCCACAGTAAAGGAACAAAAGATTTCACTTTCACAAGTTCTTAATTGTAACTATAACACAAATGGCCATAAGATAGCTTTTGCTTCTCCTTTAAATTTCACAAATCAAACCAAATCTTCCAAATTTCACTCTTTCACTCTGCGCCTTCTTCTTCCTTCTTCCTTCTTCTTCTTCTTCTTCTTCTTCTTCTTCTTCTTTCTTCTTCTTCTTCTTCTTCTTCTTCTTCTTCTTCTTCTTCTTCTTCTTCTTCTTCTTCTTCTTCTTCTTCTTCTTCTTCTTCTTCTTCTTCTTCTTCTTCTTCTTCTCCCTCCTCCTCCTCCTCCTTCCCTCCTCCTCCTTCTCCTCTTCATTTTTCTACTTCTTCTATTATTATTGTTATTACTGTATTATTTTATTTATTTACATTTCAAATGTTGTCCCCCTTCCCAGACCCCATGTCATGAGTCCCCCCCACTCCATCTCCCCTTGCCCCCACATTTAAGATGGTGCTCTCCCACCTTTTTCCCCTCTAGCATTCCCCTTCTCTGGGGCATCAATCCTCCACAGGACCAACACATCCCCTTCCTCTGAGGCCAGACAATGCAGTCCTCTGTTCCAAATGTAGCAGGGGCCATGGACCAGCCCATGTATGCTCTGTTGTCCATGGCTTAGTCCCTGGGAGCTCTGAGGTGTCCAGTTAGTTGATACTATTGCTATTCCTATGGGGATGCAATTCCTTTCATCTCTCTCAGTCCTTCCTCTAACTCTTCCATAGGGGTTCATCTCAGAATATTGGAAATAGTTCTATCTGAAGACCCAGTTATAACACTCATGGCCATATACCCAAAGGATGCTCCACCACATCACAAGAACATATGCTCCACTATGATCATAGCAGTCTCTCAACAATTTTATCTTCCAAATATCCACTAATAATTCATTGACTTCGGAGAGTTCAACAATTTTTCCAGACCTACATTCTGAACATTTCCATAATCTTCTCCAAAACCGTTCATACCTAAGCAAGATCCTACTCCTGGTAACAATTTATGTTATACTTCCTTTTGTGTTGCTGCAATACTCCATGATCAAAAGAAATGTTAAGAGAAAGGGATTTATTTCAGTTTGTAAGTTACAACCCATCATCAGTGGAAGCTAGGGCAAGAACTCAAGGCAAGAACCTTGAGTTATTAACTGAAGTAGAAAACTGAAAATGTCAATTACTAGCTTTCTCTTTATGACTTGCTCAGCTTTCTTTCTTATAATGCAGAATCACTTGTCTACTTTTTGACATTTTCTCCCCTATGGGTATATACCACTCATATCTATTCACCCAAGAAAGAGAGCCTGGGGGAGACCAAAATATGGATGGCAACATAGTCTAACTTGAACCTATGAGTTTAATAAGTTTAATATATTTATATGTGAAAGGGTATGGTGAGAAACAGAGTCACATCACCAAAGCTCGCCGGAGTATGTGTGGCAGCTCACCAAAGCTGGAAATCTGGAGTTCACTTTACAGACTACAGGTATCTCAGCAAGTTGGAGAATGTTATTTCTAGGTGGCTCAGTTGGTCTGAACTTCTTCAGGATGCTCAGTTGAACTTTGATTTTTCCCAGGCAGTTTTTCTGGTCTCTGATTCTTCCAGGCAAACTGGACTGTCCACGATGAATCACTGGGCATACTTTATAGTTTGTATACTCTTGGGAAGAGAGGAGCATACCGAATCTAGTAATTTTCTGGGACTTCCTAAAGCAATTTTGAGCCAATTACATCCTGCCTTAGTAAACTTTCCTGCAGTATTTTTCTCCCTTTGGGACATTCTGCTGTTTCACTTCCCTACATATATCATGCCTTAAAATATTTCCATCCAAGATGGAAGATAACATTGCCCAGGAGTAGCACTGCATACAGTGGGTGTGTCTTTCTCCCAGAAACCATTAATAAAAAAAGGTGGAAGAGGAGAAGAGGAGGAAAAGATAGAATAGGAAGCAGCAACATGAACAGCAACAAAAAAAGAACAACAACAAGAAGAAGTTCAACAGATATGTCCATATATCAATCTGATGGAGCCAATTCTCAGTTCTTCATTTGAGTGGTCCTCATCTTAAGCAACTCTAGTTTGTGACAAGTTGACAAAAACTAACAAGCATAAACATTATTTCTGTACATTTATATGACGATGTTTCTATAAGACATTGACTGGTATTTGAATATGGAAATGCAGTTAGGAATACCTTTCTCACTAGATGTAGGAGGGTATCATCCATTTGGCCCACAGAGAATAAAGACATAGAGGAATATAGATTCCCTCTCCCATCTTCTCTATCTAATCTCCTTTTCCTTCTGCATCCTCACACTTTTTTAATTACTTTTTAATGCATATTGATATTTTATCTGTATTTATGTCTATGTGAGGTGTCAGATCCCTTAGACCTGGAGTTACAGACAGCTGTAATCTGCCATGTGTGTGCTGAGAATTAAACCTGGGTCCTCTGGAAGAGTAGTCAATGCTTTTAAGTGTTGAGCCATCTCTCCAGTCCTCTCTTCATTCTTCTTTCTCTTTCTTTCTCTTTAAACTTTTTCTACTTTTCAGAAGTGGAATACCCTTATTATCCTGGTAATAGATATCAAAAATCCAAAGTATCTCCAAAAGTACTTTTGCCTCTAATATATGAGTCTTCTGGATGTCTAATCATAGAATAAGAATCATGTTACCAATTTTATCTGAAAAATTTCAAGTGAACAATGACTGAACTATGAAAATGACTTACTTGTAACATCTGACTAGCAAAACAACCATTTTAAGGCTTACCAGCATCTATAATTAGAATAGCCAGCTTCCTAATAAATCTTTTCCTATAGCTACATTTGTGTATATAAATCCATCCATATCTGTATCACGATTATGTAATCTGAAGGTGAGGCTTTAACACCCTTATGGCCTAGATGAGATACTGATTTTAGAGGTTGTGGGGGTTTAAAAGTTTTAAGGATAGCTATTGATAGAAAGTTACTCAGTTTAGGATTTTAAAGCAACAATCCATCTCTACTTCTGAGCCCAGGTTTTCATTTCTTGGCTTGAATCTCCCATGCTGTGACTGGCTGTCTCACATTCCTGTCATTACAGCCACAAGGCACTCCCACCTTCATGACTTCTCTGCTGTGTAGACCATGTCTACTAAGCCATGAGCCAAAGTGATAAATCTCTCTGCCAGTTAAAGTTCATGGTTATGGAAAAAGGAATAAACCAGGCCCGTAAAGATGGCTCTGTGAGCTAGAGTATTGCTGTGCATGCATGTAGACCTTAAATCAAATTCCAGCAGCTACATAAAACCGCATGTTTAGCCATGGTGTATGCCCTTAAACCCAGCAGTCCAAGAGGCAGTGTCAAGTGTCTGTGCATCCCTGAGTTTGAAGCTAGTGTGTTCTACATAGTAGCGACTTCTAATCCAGTCGGATCTGTATACTAAGAACAGACTCAAGTAAACAAACAAAAACAGTTCACTCTCGAAATACTAGTGTTGGGGTCAGAGACACAGAGGGCTTACTAGTCACCAGCTTAGTTCCAGATTCACAGGGAGACCAATTCTCAAGGAATTAAGACAGAAAGTGATGGAGCAGGTCACTCAGCATCCTTTTTTGCCATATGCATGCACATTGGTACATCGACCAGCAACTTCCAAGTATGCATGGGATGGACAGACACACACACACACACACACACACACACACACCATACACACACACACACACACACACACACACACACACACACACACACACACACACACACACACACACACACACACACACACACACCACTGCATACACTTCTGTTCTGGGAAGTTCTTTAATCACAAATTCTTTTGGGATTTGACCAGTGGTTGTAACATCAAAACTTCCAATATTGTCTGTCCAACTGTAATCATTTTTGTACATTTAACATCTACTAAAGTGGGAAGTTTTTCTTCTTTATTTTTAATTTTTCTTCTAATTGTGTGTGTGCACACATGTGCACTCTACAAGCATTTGTATTTGTGTCTATATAGGCCAAAGGTCAAACTCAGGTAAAGATTTTCAGGTGCTGTCAATCTTATTTTGGAGATAATTTCCCACAGGCCCGGGGCTGAGTAGGTTGGTTGGCTGGTCAGAGAGCAGCAAAGATCAGCAAGTCCATGCATCCCCGTACTGGGTTTAGTACCATGTATAAACACATCTGGGTTTTATTTGTCTATCTGCTTGTTTGATTTATGAATTTTGAGATCAAAAATCTCTGATTCCAAATACTTGCTGTGCTATCTCCCTCCTTTAGAGAAATCTCATTCTTTGAAAGTTACCACTCTCTATTCAACTTCTTTCAGGATTAATATTCTAGCTCTGTTACTTATTTATATTCTGTATTCTAACCTTTGCAGTGCTAATTATTTTATTTCTACTTGATTTGTAAAACTTCACTTTTTTACCAAAAATCAAGACACCATGTCAGAGTCCTAAGCCTTAGGATTACTGGGCACAACTCTTCCCCAATTACATTGCTGAAAGCATTTCTTCTGCAGACTCAGGCTTCTTTGGCCTTAACTGACTAATCTAATTCCTTATGTTTACTAAGGAGTTACACAGCAGCAACCCTCACACCCACTGCTATTTTTACTTGGCCATTATTCTTTTTGAAATCTCTATGAGATCAATAGGCCTCTCTGAAGGGCCATTCTTCTTGATTTGAAAACAAATGTGTCTCCCCTCCTCCGGAAAATGTGAAGATTTATCTATAGAAAGTCATCTGCCAATAGCATTTTAATGTGGTAGAGAGGCCTTCTCACTCAGAAATATTAGATTTTTGATTCCATATATTACTTGTTAAGGAAAGCAAATCAATAAAGACTTAGGAAGAAAAGAAGACAATTTGTGGCTGTACCAAGTGCTTAATTCAGCTCAGAACCATAGAGCAGGAAGATTTTTTAGAGTGTCAGGCAGTGCTAAAAACGTAATGAATAATGTGATTCATTTTTTCTTGTGATGAACCATGGTTTATACATATGTTTATCCAGAGTCAATTTGTATAAGGATGCACTGAAGCATTAAAACAAACAAAAGCCCCTCCTCCTGTGTGTATATTTCTTGTGAACTCAGTGATGTGGTGGGCCTGCTTCGGTAGCCTATTCAACTTCCATATACTGATGTGCACTGGAATTTTGCCCTCTTCAACTTCCTTCTTCAAGGAAGCAATGCTTCTTTATAGGAAACGTGAATCTCAAACATAGTTTTCCTTTATGCCAAGCTCTCCTGGTATCACAGGATGTTTTGTTACACCTATATCTTTCTTCTTTACCTCCACACCCTGTCTGGTTGGTTTCCTTTATCTGTATTATTTCCAAAATTTGTTCTTCCTAATAAAATTATACTTCTCTTTTGTTCTTGCATTGCACCTCCTTGTGTAATCACTGCTCTTTCTTTCCTGTCAGCTCTGTCTATACTCTATGTTTACTTTTAGTCATTCTGGAGACCACTGATGGTTTTATAAAATTTTCTATAGAAATAGAGTTGATTTCACCCAATGCAGACACCAACGTGAAACTGATCGTTGATCTCTCTTAAAAGGTACTTTGTGATTTCAGTGACATTTTTTTCCATTTTCTTAATCATTACTTCTAACATTACTACCTCTGTTACTATTTATGCTGTTCAGGAGCAATTCCATTTTCTACTTTCTTCTCACTTATTTTCTACTTCATAGGATTACAAAGGTAACCAAGGAATCAGTACCTCCTTAGCCCTATGTTTCTGTGAGCTCTATAAATACATTTTCACTACTATTAGATGTTTCTAAAGAAGTAAGCCAAAAGCAAGCACTTTAGAGATTTGTTTTTAAATGACTGTTGTTTATTGAAAGAATGTGATACCCTCAGTAGTCTTAGATACATTATTTTCCCAGTTCAACACTCCCATGTTAGTGAATAAGAAGAAAACCCGTATGTGAGGTCCACAGACTTTACAATCACGCATGCTAACAAGCTTTCCCTAAACACAGCACAAATGAAAGAGAGCACGAAACCCATCTGATGAGAGTGAGCATTGATGGTATAGGTGACATCTAGTAAAATAAAGGCAAAATGTGCTAAAGGCAGAAGAGAAACTGTTTTTGACAGAAGTCACCGTGCTGCAGGAAGACTGTTGTTGGCTGTGTCCCTTTCTCATGAGTATTTAAAAACGTGCGCTTTATCATAAAAGTGTTCTATGGTTCATGGATAATTGTTTTGAATCTTCAGCTCTGGTCTTAGTTTTGGGGCTACTATAGAAATGTTCAGGAGTGTGGTCAGTGTTCCATGAATCTTGGTGGCACATAAGCCTGAGGAATGATGCATTATTTTTTAAACTTGGAAAAAAATGACTTTCAAACTATTTTTAAAAGAGTTTACAATAATTTTACTTTTAAAAAACACTTATTTATTTTGGGGACAAACATATATGTATGGATTTTTTTCACATAGTACACACTGACCTTGAACTCAGGGTTGTCATAGAGCCTGGTTTTGAACTCTTGCTCCTACTGTCTTAGTCTTCCAAGTACTGAGATTACAGACATGTGTGACCAGGCCCAGCTCTCAACCTATTTTAAAGATATTACCTTAGTTTCTAAGTCTCTTTAAATATTTTTAGTTCAGCTTAATCCTAATTAGATTACAGCTTTTTTTTTTACTCCAGGTAATTTACTTGTTATTTAAAGCTTGCTCTAGATAAACTGTATGAGCAGACTATATTATCACGAAATGACAATCCCTTGTCATTCAGATACACCAGAAGTTTTTCCCTAAGCTAACAGAAGGTTTGAGCCTTAGTCTCTATCTCAGCTCTCAAATATTGGTAATAATTCATAATCCAAACCCTAAGCTTGTAAAGCCCGCCTTACCATTTCTTACCCTCCTTGTGTCTCGGTATTAACTCCTTGTGTCACTCTGTGTCTCCACACTTATTTTCCTTCCATTGCTTCTCTCTGGCTCGCACGTTCCTGGTTTAGTTTTCGGCTCCTATGGAGCTCCTTCAGCTCTTTCGCTGTGTCTAACAGACTGCAGTACAGTCTGCACGCTGTACTCCTGCACTGTAGCCTGCTGAGGTGACATCAAATGTGACTTCCCGTTTCTGAGCAACTGGCCCCCGATAATCCTTCTGTGTCAATATGCAACGTGACACATGGCAACTAGAGTAAGACAACCTTTGTCAGATAATGCTGATTTTAAAATTCTATTTTACTAGTGTTTGAATAGTATTTATATCGAGCTTATATTGGCTTGAAGGAATGTAATGAAATTATATCCTGGGAGATCTTTTCTGCCTACTTCCGCAGTGAATCTCCCTGTCCCATCTTTTAAGGTGGCTTCCACATCTGTAGCAGGGTTAATTTGCACTTCAGCAGCCTTCTCTCCCTGCCTGTTCTTGAAACAATGAGCTACTGTTCTGACACAGAGGCAATCCCACCTATCATTTATTCCGGAAAATACCATCCATGGCAGGAAAAATAAATGTATAAAGAACTAATTTACAATTACATGAGGTTTGCATTGCCTTAGTGATGCTTTCCGCGGTGTGTATTTTACAATAAACACAGATGGTCTAACATGAGAAGCCTTGTAATTTGAGAAAATGGCAAGAATCCTGAGTGAGGCAGCTGTTATTTAAAGGGCTTTTAGACAACACAGTAAAGATTTACAACAACAACAAAAAAAAACACAAATTCAAAACCTAAAAGTTTAATAAGACTTTCGTGCAGCAATGTTAATAGGCAGTATGAAAATAAATGTGTAAAAGGCCTGTTTGTTTTTCTAACCAACGAAATGTGTGCTCTATTATGTCATAGTTCCAGATGTAAAAGCACTGTGACTTGTGACATCAAAATTATCATCGAAAACATTTTTGATTTTTTTCCTCATCATACTCACAGTGAAAGTGTGGACCACCCTAATATCCATAATGATCAAAGGAAATACAGCTTCAGTGACAGCTGGGTGCTCAAAAATGGAGAAAAAAAGATTAACTTGGCTCTTCTGGTTCCAAATACCAAGTCTTCGTTTCTTTATGATGATTGACAGCGTCAGGTAACAGGCTCTATTCTCCATGAGAACAAAAGTTTAGCCCCTCACATGTACTCCTCAAGGAACAGCAAATATCAGCTTGCCCTGTGCTCTGTTGATCTGGTCTGGGATCATCCTGCCTCAGGGCTTCCAAACTACTACTTCCCCACTAGGAAGGCCTCAAGGAGCCCCAAAATAGTCACAGGGACACAGAGGACAGTCTTTTTTGCAGTGCTGTGTTCATTATTCTGCATAAGATAAAACAACATACTTTATTCTGAATAATTTTAATATCATCAGTCATGCATTGCTCCAGAAGTTTCAAAACAACTCTTTTCCTTTTCTTTTATTAATAACGTTTGAAAATTGATATAATAGTTGCATCATTTTCCTTCCCTTTCCTCCTGCAAACCTCCCAAGTACCCACTCTACTTCAAATTCATGACCTCTTTTCTTTAATTGCTGTTTTAAAAAAGCTGTTAAGCTATTTGTTTCATCCCTCATATTGCACTCAAAGTGGCATTACTGTTTGATTTTCCTTTCAGCTTTCTTCATTTCATTAGGATCAGATATATTTTTTAAAAAAAGTACTCAGTGACAATAAGTATATAAATAAATGAGATGGTCTTTTTAATTTTACTAGTCATTAGCCCTAAAAATGAGGACCAAAATCAAAATGGGAATGATGAACTGGTATTTTTGTTCAGCCTTTTCTAGCTAAGATCTTAGTATTCATTTGAAACTTTTGTTTTCATGGAAAGATTTACTGAGTTACTATCGTCTGTCTGAAGCACCAGTTCTCTTATCCCTGCTATGAGATCTGTCATCATCTGGGTGTCTAGCATTGCATTGAGTAGTGTTGGGCATTATTGTATGATATTTTCTATAATATTGCTACCAGTGTATATCAGTTTTGCTGCCATGCTAATTGAACTGTGTTTTACCTTCCATAGTCTACCAACAGCATCGTGTAAACAATTGGCTTTCTGGGACAAATGCAGAAGCAATGCTACCTTTAAAAAAGATGTGACTCTTGCCTTGAGTTTCAACCTGCCTTATCGACTTCTGTTTTTAGAGGCCCAATCTATAATGAATTAAAAAGTGATGGATGTGGCACTTTCTTGTCTGGTAATAATGGTGCTTTCCAGCCATAAACTCTTGTTGTTTGCATTTCCATTAGAGAAAACCATATATCTAGAAGAAATACAAGGTCAAATGCACTTAACTGATGCTTAAGACCCAGCCCTGTTCACATACCTCTGGCAATAGCAGTCCTCCTTTTCCAGTGTGGCCATGGCCCCTCAACATTGACCTGTATATATCTTTAATTCTAACTTCTGCTTTCTCATCATACTAGTGATTTGTTTTCTGCCTTATGAAGTAGCTTATGCGTTGCCTTGCTTGCTAAGTCACTGTAATTCCCTAAACTGAGGAGATTTCTCTCTCTCTTTTCTGCCTTTTATGCTATTGAAGATTAAATTTAGGGCCTACATGCTAGCTTGGCTCTCTCTACCACTGTGCTGTATGCATATGCAGAATCTTATCTTCAAGGTCACTGTCAGAAGGACACTGGAAACACCTCCATTACAAAACAGTTCCTTTATATTTTGCTTTTTGTCTGGCTTGCCTGTTTCCTCCCTTAGAATCCCCTTTGAATGTAGAATGAATTTTCTCTTCGGTGCTTGGGTATTCATGGGACCTGAAATCTAATAAATGCTCAATGCTTCTTAACAAAGTAGAGATTTCTTATTAGCAGATGCTATTCCGCATCTTCTGGATACTGACAGATGAAGAGTAATGCAAAAATCTCTCCTTAGATACCAAAGTTTGAACAGTAAAGGAATCAAACAGGACCCTGCGCTATACCTCCAGAGATGGGCGCTCTCGTCAACAAGTAGAGAGCCAGACACGGGACATTGGACAGACTTGGAAAGACAGGACCATCCAGGTAGGGAACAACAGGATGTCATGGGACTCTATGCTGAAATGAATTAAAAGACTAAGTCTGCTAAATATAAACTGTAAAACTTTAAAACATAAAATGTATAATATATTAGAGAGATTAAAATTGAGACTGAGCTCGAAAGCCCAAATGCCTTTGGACCATTTGAGATTACCTTGCTGTGAAAATTTAGAAAGTCTGAGGGGAAAACCAAATATGATCTGGCTGGCATGCTTCTCTCTCTCATGCTTAAAACTAATCTATGTTGTGAATTTAATGTAATGATTAGATGTAAAATTGAATATCAACTTCAATAACTCTTATGCTTTGCTTGATTCATTGTTCAAATGGTAGATAGCTCTGTGGAGAAAGGACCCTCATTACCCCTTCCACTGCTCTTTGAAATGGATTTAAGGAAACTCAAACTACAGAACAGAAGCATTGGAGGGTGCAAAGCAGACATTGCTGAGCAAGAGTGCTGATAACTTTAGGACTGACTGGTCCATACTGGTCATTCTCACCTCCTCACCTTAAAAGATTTACAGGACTTGGTGATGAGGCCTCTACCCTCAGCTCAGCTCTCTTGCTTGGAATTTCAAAGTTAAGAAAAGAGACATGGGGAGATGTGAGGGACAACCCCATGCATTAGATTCTTTTCCTGTTTTGTGATGATAGAAGCACTTTCGATGAAATGTGGTTTGTTGTTGCTTTTTTTGGGTCACATTTCAAAGTGAGAAGTCTAGGCATCTTCAGCTTGGAGTAGCTGGTCACAATGTATCATCAGGAAACACAGAAAGGAGGAATACATGTAAATCAACTCACTTTCTGTTTCTTATACAGTCAGGTTTCAATCATAGGAATAGGTGACATTCACAAACAGAAGGTCTTCTATGCCAATTCCCTTAATTAAGAAAATCCTCCAAGACACACTCTGGGCCCATTACTCTGGTGATTCTTGTCCTGTCAAATCAAAAGTTACCAGGGTCATGATGGATATGTGGTGGGTGGGATAAAGCAACTTCGATTGCTGTTTTAAAGCTATATTGTGTGTGGCAGGGCTGTTGCTCAGTGGCATGTTGATGAAGCTGTAGGAAGTATTCAGCATTTGGGGATGAGTATGAGGTAGATGGGCAGAAGGGAAAGAATGACTGATGTCAATGACGTGCTAGAAAAGACTAGAACATTGGTCATAGTGAAAAAAAGACAAGTAAAAAGCTGCTGGCTGGAGTCATGATAGTAACCTGTCCCACGGGATTTAAGGACATGCTGCAAAGTATCATACTAAATGGATCAACAAAAAAGCAGTCTGAAAATGACACCACTCCCTAAAACTGGCATTGTATTCCAGTCTCTAGAGTGCAGCAGGCATCTGGAAATGATGTCTCTACCCCCCTCCCCCCACCCTATTCTCAAGCTGAGATTGCCACACTGAGACTCAACTAAGAACCTGCTCCAGAAGCAAATATTCCACACAGACCTCACGGTATTATAAAACTCAGAGGCAAGACATGAAACCTATAATTTCCTAACTGTATGTGGTTCTAAAAGTGACCCTCAGTTTTTGAGGCAGTTCTATGTATTTCAATATTTACTACCTTTATGGTGTCCTTTTTAAATACTTGCATACCTATAAGACCTTGGCATGATTCAACCCCAAATTTAAAACACATTTGGACCTATAGTTTTTATTTCTGTGAGAGAAAATGGCTCACATGTGTGCAGACTCCATTTCCATCCACAGACATGATACACACACAAGTCTGCTGTTCTTTTATGTGCTGAAGGGGGATTGGGGAATGTGTGACAATTTTGGATGTTTCATTTCTTTAAAAGCATAGAAACATTGTAAATGTTTCTGTTTTTAATCAGGTGTGGAATATGGGGCTGCTTCCAGATTGTCCACAGCATCTGACAATGATTTACTTCATGCTCTAGCAGGGGAGTGATTTTCCCAGCTGCAGATATTTTCTGTGATTGTGTGTCATTTAGAATGCTGGGTACTTTACGGAAGGGTATATATAATGTTAGGGCCGAGGGTCCTGATGGGTTATTGGACCCTTATGTTTGTTGGTTGTGGTTTTTGGTTATTGTTGGTTTGCTTTATTAAGTAGCCGTGTGCAAAGAAGAAACAACAACAAGAACAAATTAGATATCTTTAGATTGAAAAACAAACTTTCCTCAAGGGACTCAACACTCTAACTGGCTGGAAGTAGTCTAATGATTGAGTGTTTCCCCTTTCTGAACCCTGACACTATCAGGGATCTCCTTTCCTCTCTAACCTTTTATTCTTGCCTAGGATTAGCTGGTTGACAGAGGATTGGAAGAAAAGAGAAGGAGAAGGGTAGAAGAAAAAGAACTCACAAAGTAGTCAAAGTCCAGCTACAGGGGGAGAAATATAGTAGCTGTGATTTTGTTGAAACATCAATCATCCTTCTGAAAGGCAAGTTGCTACTCATAAATCTGATGACTGAGGCCTAGATTTTTATTGTTGGCTCTACACTGACTACAAGTTTGAAAACTAGTGATAGAGAAATACAGAGTTAAGGCGCATAAAGGCTGTGGGTCTTAAATGTGAACTTCCAGTAATTCACCCCTAGGTCTCTGGAGAACCTAGACTTACTCAATTATAAGAGTAATTGTTGTCCTGTGAAAGCAAGTGAGAAATCCAGTTTTGATGAGGGAAAACAAAGAAAATGCTATGTCCTCAGAAATCAGCCCCTGCATACAACGCTATGTCTGTATAGCAGGGAAGCCAAAACAGCAAAACACACTTTTTAATGCCATAAGGGCTTCCTGTGGGTCTTCTGTGCTAAATGAAGTCAAAGGCCAAGTGAGCGTAGTCCCTAAGGTTCGACCTAACTAAAGAGCCCGTGTGCAACAATAATGCAGGGAGGAAATGGGGATCTTTATTTTGCCTATTCAAACTCTTCCCACTGTGTACAGAGATCCCATTAACATCCGTGGATGAATTTTATGCCCTCTATGGGAACAGGTGGCCCCCATGCTCCTTCTAATGAACTCTGGCTCAGCAGGTAGGGCCTAGTGATTACAAAGTCTGTACTTCATTGCTTTCTCAGTGGATGATGACAGAGAGACAGTGCCACACAGTGCACACCTTCTGTCTGAAGAAAAAGCAAAAGGGTTTTTGCAGGCTGAAATTTAAACATAAGCTTATATTGCCCTGTACTTATGGTAATAAAATATTAGCTACATAGGCTAACTTTTCCCTGTCACAGGAGAGCTAAAACTCCATGCAAACACCAGCAGATTGGTAAGCTTCACTGTTCAGGTCCCCACTAAGGGGCCAAACTTTCCTCCTTAGTCTCCAGGTCTCCATGACCAGCCTTCCAGTTGACTCCTCAGTTTAGGGCTTTGACTCTTTGTTGACCCCTTCCTCTTGTTGTCCAAGAAGCAGTTCTTTCTCAATTTTTTTCTCATGGCTTTTCTTTGTTAAGCCATTCTCCCTCAGTCTGTGGGCCCTGGGAAGCTCTCAGTCACTAAGCTTCCCTTGGCGACCTGGTAAACTAGACTTGTGCCCTATCATTATTAGTTTGTTCTCAGGAAGCTGGAAGGAATCTTTTAACAATGTCTCTTACCCAATGGGCATCTTCATCTTCAATTGTGCCTCCAGGCTCCCCCATTGGGATGTCTCCTGGAAAATCCTCAAACCTCTGAAACTAATGCCTGATTTAAAAGGCCTCCAAACATATTCAATAATTTTTTGTGTAAGAAATTTTGCAATAAGTCTGGCCTTAGTACTCATTAGATAACAACTCTAAGTGGCCACATAATGTCCTTTCAATTCCACTGTTCTAAGGACCTTCATACATACTTCCAGCAGCCCAGTAAATGGATGGAGGTCCCTGTATGTCCACCTTTACCTATCTTTGTTCAATCCCTCTCTTTGCTCTTCCTGTCCCACAACTCAACTCCTTCTAGCTATGAAGCCCCTCAACCGGATGAACCGTCTACTGATCTCAATCCAGCTAATGGACCTCCCACTTACAGCAGTAGAACTGCCTCTATAAGCTTTCCTACTTACCCAGCCTCCTCAGCTTTTTCTGACAAGACTTCCCCAGAGCCTCCTTGCTCGACCTTTCCAGACTCTTCCCCTCCTGTGCCAACTGCAGGCCACACCCAGCACAGGTGCTGAGAAGGGCAGAACAGTGCTTTGGGATTGTGTGATTGGTTATGAACCCTGCCCTGTGAGAAGAAACGTGCTCACTCCATTATCACAGCTCTTTCAACTTAAGTACTGGCCAGATTCATCTATAAAGAACACGGGTCCATATCACTTCTAGTTCAATACAAGATAAAAATGGGAGTTTGTCTGTAAGACACAATATCAGATCAAATTAACAACTACAAACTGTGACTTTCCTTGCCAGATGCTTAGCTTACTATGCAATGCAGCCTACTTGAGTTTGACTGAACAATATATAACAGGTTGTCTGCTTCAAATCCTTTTTCCAAGAATATAAAAATTATCAAAAGTGATCTCACATATTTCTCTGGTCAATTTTTTGATTTTTGTAGCCTCTGGAAACTTGCATAAATAGACTACTGATCTTCCATGTTAGTGCTCATTCTTTCATGGGTCTTTGCCAAAAACAATACTGAATTTAAACTGGCTTTATTTTTTAAGACTAGAACCTATGGAGTAATAAATGGGGAAAATATTTATTCGTTTCAAGCTCACCTCAACTAGAATCTTTCAGCTAAGGAGAATGTGAATCAGATCACGGCCAAGTGCCCCTAAAGTCTATGGAGTCTTATTTATAGCACATGCTGATGTGTTCTGCAGCAATTTAATTTTTTTGTAATGCACTAAACAAGCTGTGGCATGATTGTCTCTTACCAATTTTGCTGAACTTTTCAATACGCTCAGGGGTTGTGCAGGGCTAATACCACTGGAGACGACTGCCTAGGAGAAAATGGCTTGGCAGGCAGTGTGGATATCCCTTGACAACCAGACCCAGGCGCTTTGTCATTGTAGATATGGGAAGATGTTTTTTTTTATTTTTTGTACAGAATTCTCTATGACTCATCTATACATCAAAAGGTATCTAATCATTGCATTGCCAATTTTTTATTCTTTTAAAATTGTAATCTGATTATTACGAAATGAGAACAAACCAAATCCAAACATTATCAAGTGTGTTATTTCTCTTTATCCCATCGGACCCTCACGACTCTTGGGTTTTCCGTGGCTGAGTCATTAGAACCCGTTCCTTTCGGTCGTTGGTCTTCATTGTCCACTTTGGCTAGATTAAGAAGAATCACCTAGAAGGGATACTAGGAGTATGTCTAGAAGGATGTTTCCAGGGGCGCTTAACAAAGAGGAACCTATCTTTATGTGGAGTCCCCCGTGGGTTGGGATTTCCTGAACTAATAAGAAGGAAAAGCCTTCGATGGCCTCAGCATTGGCCATTCTGCCTCCTGATTGTTGCCGGATTGTGACAGTTGCCTTCCTGTTTGCTGTCTGCCCTCCCATGATAAATACACTCTCAAATTTTAAGGCAAAAGTAAATCTTTCTTCTAAGTTGTTCTTTTGTCATATTGGGCTCACGGTGATGGAGAAAACAGCTAAGCTAATATGCTCCCATTGCTTGAGACATCCTCAGGCCAGGTTCGGTTGGTCAGCTCAATACAAAGGCTATGGAGCTGAAGAACTATCTTGGCCCCTCAGATTCTGCTTTATTCTTCTAAGGGAAAAAAACTGCCAAATTGTCTTACTGAAGTGGAAATTTCCATTTCCACAATCAGATTTAACATTGTGGAAGAAAGAATTCACTCTCTAGAATGGATAAAGGAATCACTTGCCAATTTTGCTACAAATGGGCTGAGTATGGAGTCTCAGACTTTGAGGCCTAAGGTGCACTCACCAGTCTCCCTTCCTTTGGGCACCTTTCCTTCAGGGCCTTAAGACAAAGAAAACAATTTTGATAAGAGATGCAATACAAGAATCAACAACCAAGACCTGGTTCTTGGGAAAATCAACAAGATTTAAAAAACCAAAAAAACAAAAACAAAAACAAAAAAAGACTTAGCCTAACTAACTAAAAGGCTCTGAAACAATATCCAAAATTAACAAAGTTTTAAAATGAAAGAGGAACATGACAGCAGAAACTGAGGAAATTCACAAAACTAACAGTATTACCAAAGCCTATACTAGAGAAACTGAAATATCTAGATAAACAAAGTCAAGGTATTACTAAGTTCCATCTAGTTTGGACATAAAAGGCTGATATCATTTCTCATCCCTAATACATGATCTCCCAGGCTTTCAGTTTGCAGAAAGTTACACAGCATCCCCCATTTCTTTTCTGGATTCAGAGCCAATTGAGCAAGACGGATTATCATCACACAGTGTAAATAAATGAATTTAATAATAAATTCTCAAGGACCTGGGATAGGGGAAGCATCCAGGATTCAATGTGGGTGACCTTAGCCAAAAGGGCCAATGATGGAGATATGGAACTTGAAGAGACCACGTTCAATAGTCAGACAGGACTCCCAGTAGAGTCATGGGGGCATCAATCTAGCTACAAATCTTTAGACCCAAAATTGTTTGTCTAAAAAAATGCAGAGACAAATACTGAGCAGAGACTGAAGGATGACCAGCCAGTGACCAGCCCAACTTGGGAACCATCCCTTGGGTGGGCAATAAACCTTCGCTGTTTACTGAGACAGATGCAGATACTCACAGGCAAGTGTTGGACAGAGGTCTGAGAACCCTGTGGAAGCTTTAGGGGAAGGATTAAAGGAACTGAATGGGGTGGCAATCCTATTGTAAGATCAACAGTGTCAACTAATCTAGACCCTGGGAACTCCCAGAGACTGAGTCATAAACCAAAGAACATACACGAGCTGGTCTAAGAACACAATATATTGCACAGTCCTGTCTTGTCTGACTTCAGCGGGAGAGGATGTGCTTAATCCTGTAGAGACTTGATTCTCCTACTAAGCGATGGTCTGGGGCAGGGTGCACCCTCTAGGAGCTGAATGAGATGGGGGGTGGGAAGAAGAGCTCTGTGAGGGGAGACTTGGAGGCAGGGCAACATTTGGGATATAAAGAAAATGATAAATTAAGAGTAAGTGGTAACTATTTTGCTTCCCTTGGCTAGTTTAAAAATTTGTTTATCTATTTATTTTATGCAGAGTGGAGTTTTGTATAACACACACTATGGGTGTTTGGAGTTGAATCTGTGTCCTCGGTATGGTCAGCATGGAGTTGAATCTATGTCCTCGGTATGGTCAGCAGGGCTCTTAACTGCTGAGTCTTCTCTCCAGATCCGTGTTTTCTAATTAAGGTAATTTTTATCCGTTGGTTGATATTTAACACTGCATTGTCTTGTATCATTATCGACCACATCAATTCTGTATAGCTAGGATAAATTATATTACTTAATAGTTTGCTGGATTAAAAATATTGCAAATTTGTGTTTACATTTCTAATGATATTGGTCTATCATTTTTCTTTTTACTAAAATATCTTACATTAGATTTTATTAATTTAAGAGAATTCTATCTTAGCTTTTAGTATCAAACAACTTTGTTAAGGTAATTCAGTATTTAATACAGCAGTCTGAATGTTCTGTAGTTTTTAACAGTTGACTTGTCAGTTAGGCTGGGTGATTGGTGATTGCTTGTTAGATCGGTTGACTGGTGGGTTGGTTTGTTTTTATTTTTCTAATAGGTGGTTTGGTTGATTGGCCATTTGGTGAGGTTGGTTTTGGTCAGTTGATTGGTTGATGATGTGTCATTTGGTTGACATCCTTAGGAAAAATATTGTTTCAAATACTATTCTACAGTGCTCTCATCCAGTTGACTGCTCAACTTATGCAGCTATGAATTCCTGTAATTTGTCCATCAGTAAATGTATAATTATCCATTATTCAAATCTTTTTAAGCCAAATATTAGAAATCATTTATATCATAACAATAGGTATCTAACCCAAAGTGCTGATTCAAAAGTATTTCTTAATGATTACATATAAAAAACTTTTTATGAATGCATCTAGAAAATTGTGAGGCAGGGAGTTATTTTGATTAAAATCCATAAGAAAATATTACACAATGATTGTACTCCTTCAGTGTTGAGTCTGTGCTGTGTTACTAATCCATCCAAGTTTTGATGTGTTTGGTAACTTCTTTCTAAGAAATTACTTAAGTTTTGTTGACATAGCATTTTCAAAAAGGAAAATGAATTCTCTGGTATCGTGACACTGTATTTTACAAACAAACCAAACTTTTGCTGTTATTCGATGAAGCGTTTTATTAAGAGTAGTTACTATACACAGTAGTGAAATACTAGAAGCTATTAAGTATAAAAAATATTTATTAAATACCTAGTTTCTCTTTTTTTTTTTTTTGTGTGTGTGTTTCAGAGTATATATGCTTAGCAAGTCCTATATAATGCAGTAATATGGAAAACTAGTATCTAGAGTTTTGTGCTCTTAGAGAAATTTAAGAGTCATATACCAAAAATACAGAAGGCCTCTTTGTATAATAGCATTAATATTTTAAAAGCCTCATTACACAAGCTATGACTCATCTTACAATATCATTAATGAAGTTTTCAGGAACAATATCATAACTAAAATAATTCACACAATTTGTTTCTACTCAAAGATGAACACTGTAGCTGAAATTAATGAGATATTTCAGGTTTCACATTTCTTAGCGGAATTATTTAGTGATTGGAGGTTAGTTACATTTTCATTTAACTAAATGAAATGATAGTAGTGTAAAAATTTTAGTCAAAATTTATTTATTTATTTATTTATTTATTATTTTTATATTCCAGATTTTATTCCCCTCCTGGCTCACCCCCTCCTCCACAAGGATGTCCCAACCCCACCCACCCCACCAGACCTCTAAACTTCCTGGGGCCTCCCCTCTCTTGAGGGTTAGGTACATCTTCTCTGACTGAACCGGGAGTCCTCTGCTGTGTATGTGTTGGAGCCCTCATCTCAGCTGGTGTATACGGCCTTGTTGGTGTTCCAGTGTCTAAGAAATCTCAGGGGTCCAGATTAATTAAGACTGCTGGTCCTCCTACAAGCTTGCCCTCCTCCTTAGGTTCCACCAGCTTTTTCATTAATTTTTCCATTTTTTTATAGAATTAAAAAAAGAAAAAAAGCTATAAACTTTTATTTAAAATAGTATTATAATGAAAAGTCAACACAAAATTATATATATATATATATATATTTGTAACTGCTATAAATAGATATCAATCAAAGCAAAAAAAAATATTTATGCATGGGCATACCTATACAAACAAGTAGATGAATGTGAAATTGTTGTTCTAAAGAATAGATTTACTCAAAGTACTCCTGAGCAGTAAATTCTCTGAAAACCTGTTCTAGCTTGCTTTCCTCTTTCTATGATAACACACTGCATTGACCTAAACCTATTTGGAAAAGAACTTTATTTGGCTTCCAGATTTTAATCTAGGAAAACAAACACAGGAACTCCAGATAGGAACTTGAAACAGATACCTTGGAGGATAACTGCTTGTTCTCCCTGTTTCTGTCTCTGTCTGTCTCTGTCTCTCTCTCTCTCTCTCTCTCTCTCTGTCTCTCTCTCTCTCTCTCTCTCTCTCTCTCTCTCTCTCTCTCTCTCTCTCTCCTCTCTCTCTGTCTGCCTTTCACTCCAACTTCTTATACAATTCATGATATCCTCTTAAGGATGATAATACCCACAGTGGCCTGTGCCCTCTTATATTAATTATCAAGAAAAAATACCCCATAGACAAGCCCTTAGGTCAATTGATTAAAGCAATCCCTCAATTAGGGTTTCATCTTCCCAGGTGAGTCAAGGTGAAAATGAAAATTATTCATCACAAAAGGTAAGTAAGGGGCTCACTATGTTCATAAGTTGTAAAGGTTTAGAGCCAGTCCTTCTATTAATGTCATTACAAACTTCTGAGTTGATTACACATGTGAGCAAAGATATTGCTGACTTTGTGAGAGTACCTTCAAGATATTATTAAGATAAAAGACAACAGTCCAGATTGTCTTATACAGATGGTTTTTGAAAACGTCAGAAATCCATAAAATTTGAGATTTAAAGTTATTTATCTTTTGTTGAGACATATCTGCTCCTAACAGTTCCCCTTTGTCAGATTTAAGACAGACAAGAGCAATAGGCAGAATCTGACTTTGAATCTAAAATGTGTCCACAGGCTCCTGTGTTGAAGGATTGGGTTACAGCTGGGTGGAACTTTATGTGGTGGGGCCAGGCTGTGCTTCTCTAGGAACATGTGTGTGGATCTGTGTCCATCTGGCAGTGGCCAATTCCTGCAATTTTAGTTACTTCTGAGCTGCCATGAAGTGAAAAGGCTTCACCACACAGTGTCCTCCATAGGCTCTTCATCCTGTCTTCAGTCCCGAAGCAAAAGAGTCAGCCAAACACACGGTGAAGCGTCTCAGTCAGTGGACCAAACTCATGTTTTAAACTATTTCTTTCAGTCATTTTCCCAGTGAAGAAACATGACAAACACAGAAGATTATCAGAAGAATATTTAGTCAATTCTTAATGACACATGTCATCTGTAAGAGGAGTGAGAACATAAATTCCAAGAAGTGAAATGGAAAGCTTCACATTTGCTTTCTTACATGTCTTAATTGTTTAGTGCATTTCATATCGTGTTCTGCATTGATGATACATGCATAATTACAAATGTTAACTAGATACCAACTAATAAAAAGAACAGCTTGATTATTTCACTCTAATGACATGCCTGTGTTCTTGAACACACTGATAAAGCCTCTCAACAGTAGAACATGAAAGGAATGAGAGGTATTTGATCAGTTCTTAGTGATGAAACTGAATGCAATGGTGCTTGGAAACACTAACACTAAATGCTAATCCATCAGATGCAGTTGAAACATGGCTTACAAAACTGGGATGCCTTTATTATTTATTGATTTAAATGGCATTGATTCTAGTGACAACCCCTTCTCTATTTTTGTCATCGTTTCTGTCTCTGTCATTTTTCTTCCATTTGCATAGACATGTGAATATACGTGTGCATACATATCTAGCTTTGTCCTTTTCTCCTTTTGCACATACAGCATATGTCCACAGATATTTTGTATTTCTGTTTTTGTTTCTTTTCTGCACTTTCAAATGTACACACACACACACACACACACAAACACACACACACACACTGCACAGTACTAAACGTTCTTGCTGTAAGAAAGTTCATGATTCCTCACATTATTCATTTATTAATAAATGTACTTGTTTGGGTACTCCAGGACTTTGAGCAATAAAAACAAAACACTATTCTCAGAGTCCCCCCCCTCACACACACACAGACACACACACACATACTAAATATTGAATTTGATTATCACCTCAGACATCATGTGGATTCCCAGCTACTCAAAATCCTTAAAGATTAAATTTCTTTTTAAATAACTGAAAAGAAAAGTACTTTCACTAAGGAAATAGCAAGAGTGTGCTGTGGTCCCTGGGTGTACTAAATGAGTGTGATAGTTAGTTTAAAATGTCAGTGTGACACAACCTTAAATGAGTCTCAGTGGGTGATCATCTATATGAGAATGCTCTGTGGGCATGTGTGTGGGAGACTTTCTTGACAGCCACAATTAATGTGGGAAGACCTAGCCTGAACAGGCAGGCAGGGCATCATTCCCTGATTTGTATGAGTAAAGAAATCTAGCAGGGTAATGAGCATGCACAAATTTCTAGAATAAGTGAATTTTCTGCTTTATTTTTCTTTTTGTCTTGGTGTTTCATCATGGCAACAGAAAAGAAACTGGGACAGTTTCCCTGCCATCTATCCTCAAACTTTGGTTATGATATTCTTATCATATATTCTAGATAAAGCAGAATAATAACACAAAGATAAATGATATTTATACATGCGTTTACTTTTTATTTAAAAGTCAAATTATAGGGAGCTGGAGTGATGGCTCAGCAGTGAAGAGCACTGACTGCTCTTCCAGAGGTCCTGAGTTCAATTCCCAGCAACCACATGGTGGCTCACAACCATCTGTAATGGGATCTGATGCCTCTTCCGGTGTGTTTGAAGACAGCCACAGTGTACTCATAAAAATGTCAAATTATAAAATTTGTTTTTCCATGAGTTTTGATATGAAATGAGGCTCTGCTATCCATTAAAATATAAGACTATGGTGCTCAAGGGATATTACCTCAAATAAGTATTTCTTTACTTGAAATTTAGTTAAGTGTCCTGCAACATTTAATATACACATTGAGCAAATTCTCACATGATCCTCACCACTTTTCTTGTCTCTCCTTGCTCCTCTTTGTCCTTTTTGTTCCATTACACTGTTTCATTTCCATTTCATTTGTGAAAGTGAATTATTTTATGTAACCATACATGAGTTTATGTAAGTATGTAAATTCTACAAACCACAAGTGAGAGGAAATATATGATATATGTGTTTCTAAGGCTAACTGATTGAATCTCTGGTTGCACATATTTTTCTGCCAGTGCCCTAGTTCTATTCTTCTTTATTATCCCTGAGCCTTAGGTAGAAGTTTTTGGAAGATATGGAGTATGGAATATAGATTTCATTTAGAGCTGGGTGTTCTATAGTCTCTTATTTTCTGCGTATTTATAAGTTGTAGATCTCTGTGTTAATCATCACATTGATGACGACAAATTCATTGATAGAATTGGGAGACATGTTACTCTACGAATATAATGATAAATATTTAGGAATTTGTTCAACACTATGTCTATTTAGTAGAATAATAGTAGGGTGTTTTCCCCTAGAATCAATAGCCTGTGTAGCCACAAGTTTTGACCCAAAATATGGTGACAGTTATGGGTTTCATTTTGGATCAGATGTAAATATAATCAGAAACTGGTTAGTTACTCCCATTAACTTTGTGCCACTGGTAAGCAAAGCTTTTGAGACTGGTCACTAATGTATTTCACAGGGTTCAAAGCTAGGTACAAGTGATGATTTTGTTTTCCCTAAAATGCATGGATACCTCCTTTGGGCACAGTGAAAACTGACCAGTACCAATTTCATTTCTCCATGATTTATGAGTCAATGATGTGGTGTTATTAACAATAAGGTCTAATCATCAAGTTCAGGGCAGGTGATAATCAAGAATACTGGCAATAACCTATATTGTTTAAGTATCTAAAGGACAGGAAAAATATTAAATTAGACTTGAAGCTAGACAAAAATGCTAAGTCCAGGAGCACTCTCCCTTCTAAGCCCACAGCCCAAAGGAGAGACTGGCTGGGAGAGCACAGGGCTCTGGAACTGCACAGCGGCCTAGGACAGGACCCTTCAGGTCTCCATCTGTGCCCAGAGCCAGAACTGTTCAATGACCCTCAGACACAAAACCTGCTCCCAAAGAACTGGTCTGCCAGGAGCACTCTCCCTCCTAAGCCCACAGCCCACAGGAGAGACCCAATTTCTCCCCATTGACTGTCCAAGGAAAGAAACCCAGGGAGCACGAAGGGAGCTTAAGCTGCAGGGCAGCCTAGGACAGGACCCCTCCAGTCTCCATCTGCATCTAGAGCAGGTGCTCTCCCACAGCTTTTGGAACAAAATCCTGCCTACCGAGAGCTGGTCTGCCAGGAGTGTTCTCACTGCAGACTCACAGGCCCACAGGAAAGATAAGCTCCAGTCAGAGACAGCAAGACCAACTAACATCAGAGATAACCAGATGCAAGGGACACGCACAAGAACCTAAGCAAGAGAAACCAAGACTACTTGGCAATGGCATAACTCAGTTCTCCCAACACAGCAAATACTGGATATCTCAATACACCAAAAAAGCAAGATTTCGATTTAAAATCACATGCCATGATTATAATAAAGGACTTTAAGAAGTGCAGAGGGTACCTGAAAGATACTGGTGGACAAGAGACACAAAGAAGGACGCCAAGACAAGAGTCTGATCAAGGCGACAATTTTATTTTTTCCCAAGGCTGAATTTATACCATAACATGGGTAAAAGAAAGAGGGAGGGAAATGGGAAACATTTACGCAGGCCAAAGACACAGTATTCGTGTGGTCAGCTGATATCAACAAGATGTTGGTTTTTCAGAAAGGTTACAGGTTTGTCATATCCATTAGTCAGCGGGATGTTGGTTTTTCAGAAAGGTTACAGGTCATCACATTGGGCATCCTGACATCAGATGTATTTCTCAGCAAGGTCACAACTTTATCATATCATTAGTCATCCTGACTCCCAGATTTGTATTAGTCTTCTGCAGCTGGCTGGGGATTTCCCATGAACCCAGTCATACTTAACTCTAACTATACTATTAACATCAATAATGGAAGGTTTTAAGGGCATCGCTCCCAACATCTACCCCTTCCTTATAATCAAATGAAAAAGTTGACCAATGGCCTGCTGTCCTGGAATGAGCCCTTGGGTTGGAGCCTCTTAGGTTGGACCAATATTTGTCACATGCCAAGAATCTTGTGGCTGGAGTCTGTCATGGGATAAGGCACAGGTAATGGTGGCCTCCTGTTTTAGGCCTTTTATTCCTTGGGGCCACATACTCTCTGTCAGCTCAGCACATGAGGTGACGATTCGTGATGTTCAGCAAGGCATCAGGACAGCAGACAGAAAAGAATCTTGGCCCTGTTTTGCTCAGGACAAAAAGGTCCTTTTTCCTGGGCTGGGGAGGGAGATGTGTAGGTAGAGCTTGGCCTCACCAAAGGCATCCTCCATAGCTAGCCCTGATAATATACCTGAATAGGTTTTCCTGCTATATTATTTACCTGTTGTTTAATAAATCTGGTTAAACAATTAAATGACCAAGGGCAAAGAGATATAAGCAAAAGAAGGCCTACTAAGGGGTCCAACAGGGATGGAAGCAGGGTGGACAACCGAGGAGAGGTGGAGGACCAATTTTTATACTAGTTCTCAGCTTTTTCTCTTTCTCATTTTCTCTTTTCTAAGACCCTTTTCATGCTCTCTTTAACCATATTCTAAGACACAGGAAGTATCCAAGCACTGCCTTTCTCTCACAAACCAGAATTCACTGTGTTTGCTCAAAGTTAGGAAATTAAAGGTAAAGAGTCAATCAGAAATAATTACACTTGTTAATATGTATGGTTTATGTAAAAGGGGGGCAGACAATTGTTCTTTCTGATTATCTCTGACTCTTAAAGACAGTGTGGGTCAAAATTAAAATAGTCAGATATAATTAAAACATTACGTCATTTTGGATAGATGTGGAAGTTTAAAAATTGAATGAATTTTTATGATTGTAAATGTTTACCATGAAATATCACAGAAGAGATGACACCAGGCAGGGAATTACAATTTTAACTGATATTAAAACTCTTAAATAATTTGGAGAAACCTCAGCATTGAATTATAACCATCGGGAAAAAAATATAAACATAAATATAGGTATCCCATTCCGGTTATGTAAGAAACAAGCAAACCCCATGTCAGTACAGTACAGTATCAATGACTGAAAGTTAAATAATATGTTGATACATAGAAAAAAAAGATAACATATTGACTGCCATTGTTGAAATTTCAAAAATAATTCCATTAGACAATTCAATTTAGGTTCCTGCAACAATCATAATTGCATTATCCAAATAACCAAACCCTTCAAAACGTATCACATTGTGGAAGAATACATATCTCAGCTGTCCTAGAGTGGGTGGCAGAGCTTCCAATTTTTCTTGTGTGATGGCAATGGACTCGAAGTGGTGCAGTTCTCTGAGTAAGCAGCTCCTCTCAGTGGAGTGCAGGCTACAGATGAAGTTGTGTGTGCCCTGCGCTGTGTTCAGCGCTTCCATGGGCTCCTTCTTGGGGTGAGTGCCCAGAAGCTGGGGAGTAGGAATGCACAGGCTCTTTTAACAATTGTATGGTAAATATAATCCCTGTATCAGCACTTGATTGAAACATTCTGAGGCCCCAAATATATGTATGTGTCCAATCCTGGTTTCAACCTACGGAGGTAAATTTAATATTTAGGGGGATGTGCCATCCCCTTGTTTTAGAATTAGAACCTTCATAATGGGAATCTAGGACATGCATATTAGTAGGACAAGAGTTATTATAAGTCAGACAATGCAGTGTATTAGATGATAAAATTCTTAAGAACAGGGGAAAGGGGCCAGGAAATAAAGCTAGGGGGTGTCCCGGTGAGAGCTGGTGGAACAACCAGATCAGGTGATAAAGAGCATTCAGTCACACAGCTAAAGGAGGAAGCTTTCTTGGGAGAAAAGGCCAGTGCTAAAATGAGCACAAGCTTTGTGCCTGTGAAACAGAAAGGCGAGCAGAGGGGCAGCTGGAGTCTGTTACCAGCTGTCTCTCTGGACTTAGATTCTCCCTTAAGGAGTACCTCCCTTCAGTGTCAGCTTGGAGGCTCTGCCTCTTAAGAGACCCATTCTCCAAACGACACTAGGCTTCCAGGAAGAACTAATAACAAAATGATGGAGAGATGGTTAGGACTGGGTGCTAGATGCCAAAAGGCTGACAAAAGAGTTGTATGACTCGTCCACTTTAGAGTGGAGGTTTCTTCCAGGCTGTCAGACATGCAGGGCAACCTTGAGTCAAGAGACCAGGAGAAAATAGCATTTGAGTATTGAAGGAGGCTCGCCCATGTGCGTGTGATCTGATTGAAGCCTCAGGTATCAGGGAGTAAGGTATAGTCAGAGATAACTCATTCACCTGGGGCTATAAGGACTCTTTCTGCTGCCATTCCTGAGGCAGGAGTCACAGTTGAGCTGGGATTCCTGCCTCTTACATCCACTAAAGAGATTACTAACACTTGAGTACTGACCGTTAATAGAACTAACAGCCCTCCCTGTGCCTCTGAATTCCAGGACTTCAGTAGCAGTCCTTCACCAAGCTGTTTCACTGGGTTAAAGACCCATGGAAAAGAAAACATTGATCCTGACCTTGAACACAGCCTCCAGTTGGAGTAGGCTGAAGAGCCCATGACAAGACTTTCTCCTGATATCATCCTGAGGTAAACATAGCCAAAGCCTGCTCTGAATTCTGTCTGGCAAAACAAAGTTACTCGCAGATTGCTGCAGAACTACTTTAGGGGATCCTCTGCCCCCTAACCTGGGGCTTTTTGACTACAGGGGCAGGAACTGGCTGCTGCGGGTATAGTCCTAAGGATATCATTAATAAGATACCAGTAACTGAAGACAGCAACTGGAATTTTTTTCCGTGCCAAACGTCTTATAATCATCTTTAAAACAATCACTAACTCTACACTATCTTTTTGTATCAATTGTTCCCTCCTGGGGGAACTATGGACAAATATTTCCTACAATGTCTAAGAATTTCTTTAGATTTCTTTTTTTCTTAACCCTATTCCTTACATCCTGAGTGACTCCCTGAGTCCTGTCACAAAAGGTGACTGTAGAATGCTTGCCCCATCACTCACCGCTGAGATCTGCATTGTCCAGGGAGAAACACACCAAGCATCTGAACTAAGGTCAGCTGGTCCATGGTAGCCAGAAGTGGGGGAGCATAGGCTCCAAGGGTGGAGCAAAGGCTCCGATGAAGAAGGAAGACAGGCCTGTCTGTTCACAGGGGATGATGTTCTCCACCAGGAGACCTGCAAACAGCCGTATGCTGGACACCATTTGTCAATGAGGGTGCAGAGGGTACCTGTAAGAGAATGGGGGACAAGAGACATGAAGAAGGATGCCAAGACAAGAGTCCAAACAAGGCGACAATTTTTTTTCCCAAGGCTGAATTTATACCATAACAGGGGTAAAGAGAGAGGGAGGGAAGTGGGAAACATTTATGCATTTATGCAGGCCAAGGACACAGTATTTGTGTGGTCAGCTGATGTCAGCAGGATGTTGGTTTTTCAGAAAGGTTACAGGTCATCACATTGGGTATCCTGACATCAGATGTATTTCTCAGCAAGGTCACAACTTTATCATATCATTATTCATCCTGACCTCCAGAGTTGTATTAGTCTTCTGTAGCTGGCTGAGGATTTTCCATGAACCCAGTCATACTTAACTCTAACTATACTATTAACATCAATAATGGAGGGTTTTAAGGACATCGCTTCCAACAAAGAAGGACATAAATAACTCCCTTAAAGAAATACAGGACAACACAGGTAAACAAGTAGAAGCCCTAAAAGAGGAAACACAAAAATCCATTAAAGAATTACATGAAAACACAATCAAACAGGTGAAGAAATTGAACACAACTATCCAGTATCTAATAATGGAAATAGCACCGAACCAATGAACGGAAGCTGATAACCCTGCTGGTTGAATTAGAGAAAAGCTGGAAGAACCTAATGAGGCAACCCTGTAGGAGGACCAGAAGTCTAGATTAACCTGGACCCCTGAGATCTCTTAGACACTGGACCACCAACCAGGCAGTATGCACCAGCTGAGATGAGGCCTTCAACACATATACAGCAGAGGACTCCTGGCTCAGAGAAGATGTAAGTAAACATCAAAGATGGAGGGAGAGGGAGGTATGGGATATGGACATTCTCAGGGTGGACTGGGAAGAAATAAAATCTGGCTTGTAAAAATCAATTAATAAATAAGTAAATAAATAAATAAACAATAAATAAAAGAAATTACAAAGGGAGACAACTCTGGAGATAAAAATCCTAGGAAAGAGATCAGGATCCATAGACACAAGCATCAAAAACAGAATACAAGAGATAGAAGAGAGAATCTCAGGGGCAGAAAATTCCATAGGAAACATTGATCTACAGTGTCAAAGAACATGCAAAAAGCAAAAAGCTCCTAACCCAATATATCCAGGAAATCCAAGACACAATGAGAAGACCAAACCTAAGAATAATAGGTATAGAAGAGAATGAAGATTCCAAACATAAAACACCAGTAAATATCTTCAACAAAATTATAGAAGAAAACTTCTCTAACCTAAAGAAAGAGATGTCCATGAACATATAAGAAGCCTACATAACTCCCAACAGATTGGGCCAGAAAATAAATTCCTCCCATCACATAATGGTCAAAACAAAAAAAAAATTACACAAAACAACGAAAGAATATTAAAAGCAGTGAGGGGAAAAGGTCAAGTAAGATATAAAGGCAGACCTTTCAGAATTACACCAGACTTCTCACCAGAGACTATGAAAGAAGGAAGATACTGGATGGATATCATATAGACACTAAGATCACAAATTATAGGCCAGGCAACTATATCCAGTAACACTCTCAATTAACATAGATGGAAAAAACAAGATATTCCATGACAAAACCAAATTTACACAATATCTTTCTACAAACCCAGCCTTACAAAACAAAATAGATGGAAAACTCCAACACAAGGAGGGAAACTACACCCTAGAAAAAGCAAGAAAGTAATCTCTTGTAACAATACAAAAGAAGAGAGCCACACAAACATAATTCTTAACAACAAAAATAACAGGAACAAAAATCACTACGCCTTAATATCTCTTAACATCAATGAACTCACTTCCCCAATAAAAAGGCATAGACTAATAGACTGGATACATAAAGAGGACCCAGAATTTTGCTGCATACAGGAAATGCACCTCAGTGACAAAGACAGACACTAACTCAAAGAGTAAAAAGGCTGGGAAAATATATTTCCAAATGCAAATGGTCCCAAAGAAAACAAGCTGGAGTAGCCATTTTGATAACAAATAAAATCAAACTCGTGCTCATCAAAAAGTTATCATCTACCAAGATGAGATGCTCAAACTCTGAATATCTATGCTCCAAATCCAAGGGCAACCCGCATTCATAAAAAGCAACTACTAAAGCTCAAAGCATGCATTACACACACACAATAATAGTAAGGACTTCAACACACAATTATCATCAATGGACAGATCATGGAAACAGAAACTAAATGGAGACACAGTGAAACTAACAGAAGTTATGAACCAAATGGATTTAACAGACATCTACAGAACATTTCATCCTAAAACAAAAGAATATACTCTCTCTCTCAGCACCTCATGGAACCTTCTCCCAAAAACTGACCATATATTCAGTCATAAAACAGGCCTCAACAGACACAAGGAGACTGAAACAATTCCATGCATTCTATCAGATCACCAATAACAACAAAAGCCTCAGAAAGCCTACATACACATGGAAGCTGAACAACCCTTTACTCTATGACACCTTTGGCAAGGAAGAAATAAACAAAGAAATTATAGATAATTTAGAATTTAATGAAAATTAAGGCACAACATACCCAAACTTATGTGACGCAATGAAAGCAGTGCTAAGAGGAAAATTCACAGCTCTGAGTGCCTCCAAAAAGAAACTGGAGAGAGCATACACTAGCAGCTTGACGGCACACCTAAAATCCCCCACCCCAAAAAAGGGAGCAAATTCATCCAAGAGGATGAATCAAATTCAGAGCAGAAATCAACTAAGTAGAAACAGAAGGAACTGTACAAAGAATCAACAAAACCGAACTGGTTCTTTGAGAAAATCAACAAGATAGATTAATGAACTAACCAAAGGAGCACAGAAAGTATCCAATTAACAAAATCAGAAATGAAAAGGGAGACATAACAACAGAAGCTGTGAAAATTAAAAAAAAAAAATACCAGATCCTACTACAAAAGCCTATACTCAACAAAACTGGAAAATCTGGATGAAATAGACAATTTTCTAAGACAGATAACAGGTACTAAAGTTAAATCAAATCAGATAAACCATCTAAACAGTCCCACTTAACTCCTAAATATATAAAGCAGTCATTAAAGTCTCCCCAATCAAAAAAAAAAAAAAAAAAGCCCAGGACCACATGGATTTAGTGGAGAAGTCATCAGACCTTCATAATCTGAATACCAATACTCTTCTTCTATTCCATAAAATGCAAAACAGAAAAGAACACTGCCCAATTCCCTTACATATACCTAAACCACACAAAGACCCTACAAGGAAACAGAACTTCCAGACCAAAGTTCCCTCATGAATATCGATGCAAAAGATATTCAGTAAAATTCTCACACTGAATCAAAAGAACACATCAAACGATCATTTCACCATGTAGGCTTCATCTCAGGGATGAAAGAATGGTTGATATATGGAAACCTATTAATGTAAATCCACTATATAAACAAACTTAGGAAAAAAAAACACATGATCATTTTCATTAGCAACTGAGAAAGCATTTGACAAAATTCAATACCCCTTCATGATAAAGTCTTGGAAAGTTCAGGAACAAGGCCCATCCTAAACATAGTAAAAGCCATATACAACCAAACCAGGCGTAACATTACACTAAATGGAGAGAAATTTGAAACAATCCCATTAAAATCAGGACTAATAGGCTGCCCCTCTCTCCCTACAAAGTACAATATTACTTGAAGTCCTAACCAGACCAATTAGACAGCAAAAAAAGAGAGGTCCAAAGGGATACAAATTGAAAGGAAAGAAATCAAAATATCACTGGCCCTACAGTGATATGATGGTGTGTAAGTGACCCCAAAAATGCCGCAGAGAACTCCTACAACGATAACTTCAGCAAAGTGGCTGGATATAAAATTAATCAAACAAATCAGTAGCCTTCCTTTACTCAAAGGATAAACAGAATTGAGAAAGAAATTAGGAAATTACATGCTTCACAATAGCCACGAATAACATAAAATGCCTTGCCATGTCTCTAACCAAGCAAGTGAAGATCTGTATGAGCAAGAACTTCAAGCATCTGAAGAAAAGAAATCAAAAAGATCCCAGAAGATGAAAAAGATCTCCCATGCTCATGGATTGGGGATTAATATAATAAAAATGTCATCTTGCTTAAAGCAATCTACAGATTCAATGCAATCCTTCAAAACTCCAACAATTCTTCACAGAATTAGAAAGTGCAATTTGCAGATTGTTTGGAAAAACAAAACCCAGGTTAATGAAAAATATTCTCAACAATAAAAAAGAACTTCTGGGGAATCACCATTTCTGACCTCAAGTTGTATTACAGGGCAATTGTGATAAAACCTGCATGAGAGTATTAGTACAGAGACAGGCAGGTAGATCAACAGAATTGAATTGAAGACCCGAAATTAACTCATACATCTATGGTCACTTCATCTTTGATAAAAGAAGCTAAAACACTATCCAAATGGGGGAAAAAAGACTGGCATTTTCAACAAATGGTACTGGTTGAACTAGAGCTCAGTATACAGAAGAAGTGCACATTGACCCATTCTTTTTTTTTCCATCTTTTATTAAATTGGGTATTTCTTATTTACATTTTTCAAATGTTATTCACTTTAACGGTTTCTGAGGCCAACATACCCCTAACCCTCCCTCTCCCCTTCTATATAGGTGTTCCCCTCCCCATCCTCCCCAATTACTGCCCTCCCCAAGAATCCCTATTCACTTGGGTCCAGCCTTGGCAGGACAAAACCTCCCCTTCCACTGGTGCCCTTACTAGGATATTCATTTGCTACCTATGCAGTTGTGGCCCAGGGTCAGTCCATGTATAGTCTTTTGGTTGTGGCTTAGTCCCTGATAGCTCTTGTTGCTTGGACTTGTGTTTCATTTTGTGGTCTCAAGCCCCTTCAGCTCTTTCAGTCCTTTCTCTAATTCCTTCAACGGGGGTCCCGTTCTCTGTTCAGTGGTTTGATGCTGGCAATTTGCCTATGTATTTGCTGTATTCTGGCTGTGTCTCTCAGGAGAGATCTACATCCGGTCCTGTCAGCCTGCACTTCTTTGCTTCATCCATCTTATTTAGTTTGGTGGCTGTATATGCCCTATGGGCCACATGTGGGGCAGCAGAGCTCTGAATGGGTGTTCCTTCTGCCTCTGTTCTAAGTTTGACTCCCTATCCCCTCCCAAGGGTATTCTTGTTCCCCTTTTAAAGAAGGAGTGGAAGCACATCCGCATTTGGTCATCCTTGAGTGTCATGTGTTCTGAGCATCTAGGGTAATTCAGGCATTTGGGATAACATCCACTTATCAATGAGTGCATACCATATCTGTTTTGCTGTGATTGATTTACCTCACTCAGGATGATATTTTCAGTTCCATCCATTTGCCTATGAATTTCATAAAAACATTGACCCATTCTTATCTCCTTGTACAAAGCTCATGTCCAAGTGGACAAAAGACCTCCACCCACATAAAACCAGATACACTGGAACTAATATAAAGTAAGTGGGAAGAGCCTCAAACACATAGGCACTGGGAGAAATTTTCTGAATAGAGCACCAATGGCTTATGCTTTAAGTTCAAGAATCGACAAATGGTTCTGTAAGGCAAGGACACTATCAATAGACAAAAATGGCAACAACAGATTAGGAAAAGGTCTTTACCAATCCTACACATCCAATGAAGGGCTAATATCTAATATACAAAAGAGCTCAAGTTAGACTCCAGAGAATCCAAGTAATCCCTTATTAAAATGGGGTACAGAACTAAATATAGAGTTCTCAGCGAGCAATATTGATTAATGGCTGAGAAGCACCTAAAAAAAGGTGTTCAACATCCTTATCATCAGGGGAAATGCAAATCAAACAAAACAACTTTGGGACTCTACCTCCACCAGTCAGAATAGCTAGATCAAAAACTCAGGTGACAATAGATGCTGGCTGAGAATGATGGCTGAAGGAACCCTCCTCCATTGTTGGTGAGATTAAGCTGAATTTTACTCTGGATGGAAATCTGTCTAGTGGTTCCTCAGAAAATTGGGCCAAGAGGACCTAGTTATACAACTTTTGGACATATACACCCAAAAGATGCTCCAACATATGAAGACACATGCTCCATTATGTTTGCAGCCTTGTTTTATAATAATGACTGGAAGAATCCAGATGACCTCTTAACAGAGGAATGGAAATGTGGTACATTTTACACAATGGGTACTACTCAGCTATTAAAAAATGACTTCCATGAAATTCCAGACAAATGAATGGAACAAGAAATATCATCCTGGTAGAGATAACCCAATCAGAAAAAAGCACACATGCATGTACTTACTCACTGATAATGGATATTAGCCCAAAGCAATCATAGATCATGTGAAGTCAAGAAGAAGAAAAGACCAAATGTTTTTTCTTAGAAGGAAGAACAAAATACTCATGGAGGAAATACAACCGTGGATAGGGCTAACTTTGAATGGAGCAGGAACTGAAGAAAAGTCATCCAGAGACTGCCCCATTTGGGGATCCATCATGCAGCCACCAAACCCAGTTATATTGTGATGCCAAGAAGTGCTTGCTGACAGGAGCCAGATAAGGGGTGTCGTCTGAGAGAAATGCAACCAGAGCCCTACTGATACAATGAGGGCCTTGCAGCTGACCATTGGACTGAACAAAGGGGTTAATGGAAATCCAGAAAAAGACTGGATGACTGAAGGGTTTGCAGCACCATAAGAAGAATCACAATATCAACTGTAGAGGCCCCAACTAAACTACCAACCAATGAGTACAATGAGTACACACTAAAGGGACCCATGGATCCAGCAACATATGTAGTAGAGGAGGCATTGTTCAGCATCAACAGGAGGAAAAGCCCTTTGTCCTACGGCTTGTTTCCCCAGTGTGAGGGAAAATGCCAGGGCATTGAGTTTTGGAGTAGGTGGGTGGAAATGGGAGAATCCTCATAAGCCAGGAGAGAGATGGGGGTATGAGAAAGGGAAAGGGGGATAATATTTGAAATGTAAATACATAAAATATCAAATAAAAATAAAAAAATTATTAAAATTATTTTATTCTTGTGATAAACCACTACATCAAGTAAGCCCTGTCCATGTATGTGAATATGGTCATCCCCTGGAGTGTGAAACTACCACTGGCTAGACATTAAAAAATAAAATGATTCTCCCTTTCCCAGCAGCCAATATCTCCTTAGTAGGGAATGGACAGCCATGTGTGATCTTACAGAGATCTAGCAGAGTGTTGGATTGTCTCTGCCACACTCAGATGTTCACAAATGGATTTTCCTAAATTGCTTGTTGCAGATATGAGACCCAGGTCTTCCTAAATTGGCTTATTGCAGATGAGACCCAGATCTTGGGAATTATAAGCACCAGAAGGACCAATGCAGTTCAGTTTATTTGTTGACCTGAGTCAGTATTGAACTTCTTTTTGTTTTCTGGGATTGATGCTTCTTTTCCGATTTCTGTTGCTTCTCCTTCCCTCTCCCTCCCTCCCTTCCACCCTCCTTCCTCCCTTCCTATCTTCCTTCCTTCCTTCTTGTGTGTGTGTGTGTGTGAGAGAGAGAGAGAGGGGGGTTGGAAGTTTAGAAAGCAGAGAGGCTTGGCCTCTCAGTATCTCCCCATAGTACAGTGATAAACACAGGGTTATCACGTGTGAGGCTGATGTAGGAACTTTTCAAGTGTCCAGATAGTGGGAAGTATGGGTGCTCACTGCTGAGGATATAGGTTCCTCCCTTAATTTATTTTTTATTTTAAATTTAGAGTATTGATTTAGCCTTGAACTCGCTACACAGTGAAGATGATCTTTAACTCCCTCACCCTCCTTTCTCTACCTCTCAAATGTTAGGATTACTGCACACACAAACATGCCCTCTTTGTGCGGTGCTCAGGATCAATCTGAAGGTTTTGTTCATGTTGTCAACTTGAGCCACATTATCATCCTGGGTCCCTCACCTTTTAAAGCTGTCTTTAATACTGGGACTTCTGTTGGGACACCAGGTCTGCTGAGCTTACTCACTAAGACCCTGTATGACATGTCCAATAGGTAGGGATAAAGATAAGACCTGCAGCTAGTGGGGGACATGCCCTCCCCCAAGCAGTTACCCTGAGTACTCTGTATGATGAACAGCATGACCAGAAACAACCTGGGGTTTATCTACAGCGTTATTTCATCTTACATGTATAGTCCTGCATGAAGGAGGCAGAGAACTCAAGCTGAAACTGAAACTGAGAACACACTGCTCATTGGCTTGCACCCCCACAATCCTCTCCATTTGCTCTGTTGTACACCTCTTGCCCAAGGGGGTGGCCCCACCCAGTTAACTGGGCCCTCCACATCAATCATCAACCAAGAAAACACCCCAGAGACAGGCACCAGCTAGTCAATGGAAACAATTCCTGGGTTGAGGTTGGTCCCCAGATGACCATCAGCTTGTGGCATAAATGATGAGAAAAAAAAAGCAAATCCTATCATCACAGTAGGATCCTATCTGCTACTCCATTAACTGCCCTTACTCTTTAATGGTCTTTATCAGAGTTTAGGCGCATTGGGCACAGTTCATAAGCACATGAATTTTGAGGGAACAGTTCAGCCCTTCTGGAGGCTGATGGGTTTCTCCTGTCAAACCCTTGTCGAGTGTTTTGTTCCTTGTTGCCTCCATTTCTAAGCTGCCTGCACCTTCCAGGGAGGATGGACCACCTTGCACTTGGTCTCAGTGCTCTGTGTCTTTGCCCCACAAGTGCTAGGGAGAGCTCACCATCCTGTCTTCCTACCTTCATTCCGAGGATGCTCAGCCACATTTAGATGGCTCCTTTCTGGATAATGTTGGGTTTCAAGCTCCTTATTAAACCAGGATCAATTTTGACATTGCTCTATTGAAAGCCAGCCCTCTTGAAACTGGAGACAGCATCTGAAGCCCAGAGGCAGAGAGTCCCAAATAGAAAAGGCGGTGTTAGAAATTGTCTCTTAAAAAACCCTCTCATCTATCCATCAGAATTTATGCATAAACATACATTTTGAAACCCTCTCTTTTTGCTTCCTGAATTTGATGGAATGATTTGTATGAATATTAGCCATTGTGAGGAATGTAATTTGTTATATTTTACTAATTATGTGAATATCATGTTCTGCAGCTAGTGTTTGCAGAACTCTGGTAGTAGAAACTCTCCTAAGGAGAGCAGAAATTGCTGAAGGCTCGCAAGCAAGAACAGAGAAAGGTTATTTATTCAGGTGTGGAGGCCAGGAGTCAGCCACTGTCACTTGCATTGAAGAAATAGACCAAAAGCAGGCACAGGAATGTGTCTACCAAGTAAAGGAGGAAGGTTTCAAGCATCCCCAGCGGAGGATCCTAGCCTGGGAAGATGGGACAGGCTAACTACAGCCTGTGGGAACTGATTAAGGAAAATGCTTTTACTTCTCCACTTGGTCCTAAGCTAGATGGGGATTATAATTAGGACAGTTGTCAATTATAGCTGGAACCCTGGCGACTTGGGGCCTGTTGCTGCTCAGGACTCTTGGCTACTTCGAGCCACAATTAAAGACAGTATTCACCTTTATTATTGTGTATTATTTGTAAATGTGTGTACAAAACCCTAATAATCAAAAAATAGCAAATGGAGCAGATGAGTGTAGACTTTTCTCTTTCCTGTTTTATATAATCCAAATAGGATATTTGGATATTTATAATGTATTGTATCTCTTTTTTTTTACATAATTTTCTAGAAATTTCCCCTATTTGTATTTAGAGAGCAGCACATTTTGTGGTTTACATCATCATTAGTCATTGTTGCCATCATCATCATCATCATCATCATCATCATCATCATCATCATCATCATTGTCATCATCAACAACCTTTTCTCTCTTTTCCTGAGACAGAGTCTTGTGTAGCCTAGGCTAGATTTGAACTTGCCTATGTATGGCCAAGGATGGCCTTGAACTTTGCACCTCTTGTCTCTTGCACCTGCCAAGTGCTAAAGGTTAGAGACATATATCAGCACGCCCAGTTTGTATCGTGCTGAGAGCATGGGACCTAGGGCTTTATGCATGCTGTGCAAGCACTCTACCAACTCGAGCCACACCTAGTCTCTCATGTCTTCAAAAAGCACAATTGCAAAGCAGTCCATTCTTATGCTACAAATGATTGAATTTATCTCTCTTTAAAAAAAAAGTGTGTGTGTGTGTGTGTGTGTGTGTGTGTGTGCGCTAAAGCATGTGAATGTTTGTCATTTATGCACACACACAGGCCGGAGGTTAAACCTCACCTGTCATTTCTCCGGAACATCTACCTTTATTTTTTCTTATTTGTTAATTAGACTTTTATTATTTAGTGTGCATGTGTACATACATGCCATGACACACATATGCAGGTCAGAGGACAACTTGTAGAGTTTTCTTCTTCCACCATGTGGGTCCTGAGGCTCCAAATAGTTCATTGAACTTGATAACTAACACCTTCACTTCAGCCAAGCCGGCTCTCTGATCCCCACCTTCCTTTCTGAGATAGGACCTTTCACTGAATCTGAAGCTCACCAAGTAGGCTAGACTGGCTGGCCACTGAACCCCAAGAATCCACCCATCTCTGTCTCCCCAGTTCTAGGACTATAATTACACAACATTGCATCCAGTTTTGGTTCTGGGGATCAAGCTCAGGTCTTTATGCTTACAGTTCAAACACTTTACTGACTGCTAGCACAGTGTCCTCCTCTCCAGCCCCAGTGGTTTTTTTTGACCCTACTTGTTCTCTGATTCTCTTGGAGTTTTCTGGTTAGCATCCCCAAGGTTTGGCCTAGCCTTCTTCTTCTCTGCTAGGAAAGGGTCAGCTTCTTCTTTTTTCTGGAGTCTCAAACAGACTTAAAGGTTAGGGCAGAAGAGCAGACAGAATGTGGGTTCAACAATACACGTCAAGGTAGGCTCCTTAGTTCTGATGACCATGGGTCCTTAGAGTTCTCTCATGCCTGTCAGGGCTCATTCTCCAGATCTCATCATTTATGTCCTAGTTTTCATTTCTACAACGTGATTAAAATATACACACAAAAGCAAGACAGGACAGGAAGGTTCATCTGGCTTAGAGTTTCAGGTTATAGTCCATTACTTTGGAGAAGTTAAGGCAGAAACACAAGCAGCTAATCTTACCATATCCACAGTCAAAAGCAGTGAGAAATGAACAAAGCGATGCCACTGATGGCTTCCTCCCCATCGTGATATAGTTCAGGACTCCATGCCTAGGGAATATCAGCACCCACAATGGGCTATGCCTCCCACAATAATTAGGCAATCAAGACAATCCCCAAAGCCGTTACCTCTAAACCACCTGATAAAGGCAGCCCTCACTGAGACTCTCTCCCTCCCGGGGTGATTCTAAGTTGTAGCAAGTTGGCATTTGTTATGGCTATTTTATTTTATATACACTGTTGCTGTCTTCAGACACACCAGAAGAGGCATCAGATCCCATTTCAGATGGCTGTGAGCCACCATGTGGTTGCTGAATTGAACTCTTCATGAACTGTTCTTTTTGGAAGAACAGCCAGTGTTCAGAATCTTGAGTCACCTCCATTCCAGCCCCCTTTTAAAATAATTTATTTAATGTTTTTTATGCATTGGTGTCAGGGTGTCAGATCCACTGAAACTGGAGTTACAGACAGTCGTGGAGCTACCATGTGGGTGCTGAGAATTGAACCTGAGTCCTTTGGAAGAGCAGCCAGTGCTCTAACCCACTGAGCCATCTCCAGCCCCCGTGATTTAAAACTAATCATCACATCTACATCTTTGGGCGACAGGGCAAGGATCCCACCTGTAAGGGACATCTGAATAAAGTTGATGAAACATGGAATGATGTATCACAGGCAGATATAGAAAAAGTAGGGATTTGGTCTCTGCCTTGGTCAGATTTGCTCCTCAGCTGTAGCCTAGTCTTTCTCTCCCCTCAGTTTTCAACTGCCATGTATTTGGACTGGACACTGCTGACCGATGGTTGCAAACTAGTTCCATGGAAAGGACACATGTGTGGGTGTACATATAAGTATACACATGCCACAGTGCACATGAGAAGAGCAGGGACAACCTGCTGGTGTCAGTTCTGTCTTCTACCACACGGGATCCTGGGGACTAGACTCAGATCATCGAGGCTTGACGGCAAGCCCTTTACCCTCTGAGCCATCTTGCTGGCCCAAGAATTTCCTCTATACCACAATGTCTTGTTTTACAGTGTTGAAAAGTTGACACATGTGTGGCTTTACTCTCCCCCTTACAACAGTGCAGTCAGGAAAAATGGGACAGGACAGCAGCCATATTTATCATTTTAACAACTGACAAGAAGTTCAGATGAGCTAAGAGACCTGTTCAAGGTTGCAGCTCAGTTTGTGGTAGGACTGGGCTTGGAACTTGGATCTCATAGGCTCATGCTCTCTACGCCTCTGGTGCTCTTTGCTTATTACTTTAAAAAAACTTATTTTTTATTATTTCTATTATGCATATGTATGGACTGTGCACATGGCCATGTGGCTGCCTGGGAGGCCAGGAGGGTGTCAGATCTCTGGAACTAGAGTTATAGGCATTTATGAGCTGACCAGTGTGGGCATTGCCCAACATGAGCAGCAAGCAAGCTTGCCTAACCACTGAGCTACCGCTCCAGGCTCCTCATTGCCTTGGTTCATAATCTGTGGGCTCATGGATATTTGTTTTCCTTTCGTATTAATTCCTTCTTAGTACCACTCGGTGATGGCAAATCTTCCAACTTGTACACAGACCTTAGAATCACCATGGAAACATATACCTATATGAAGGATTCCAGAGAGGATTAATTGGAGAGGGAAGACTCACCTTGAATGTGCACAGCACCATCCCATAGGCGGGTCCATCAGTAAAAAGAAAGCCAACTGCTTTCTTCAACCACTTCTTGACCATGTACACGTGACCAGCCAGCTTACACTCCTGGCGCCATGCCTTCCCCCACCATGAGTGACGTGCCCCCTCAACTGTGAGCCCAAATAAATCCTCCCTCCCTAAGCTGTCTTTGTTGGGCCTTTTACTTCCAGAATGAGTAAAGTAACTAATAGATACTCATACAGTAAATACAGTAAATGCTGGTTATTTGATTAATAGGACATGCTGGAAAGCCACATACAAGTTATTTAAATATCATAACAATTATAAGGTATAATCTATCATAGTTATGTAAAAGGAGCGCTTCTTTGCTCTAGAAACTGATTGCTTTACCGCTGTTTGCTTGGAAGACGAGGTCACGGACAGAAAATGTAAAATGCACTCATTAGTGCATGATTACCCTACTTTGTGTCTTGTAAAGTTTGCCAATTATTTCCTTCTATACTTGTGATCTCCTGTGATTTTCAGGAACCTCTCTGAGGTGTGCAGAGCAAGTGGCATTATCAGGGGTGGAAATCGGAGCATTTCTGCCCCTGAGCACCTTGGGAGTAGAATTGCCAATGGAAGTGCAGCACTGTCAGCTTATGGTGCAAGCTGCTCTGTTCGTGTAGAGAGGAGACAGGGAAGGATTGCCTCCAGCTGTGGGTGGGTGTTGGTCATTGTGTCCACCCAGCAGCTAACATGGGGTAACTGGCTGGAGAATGTCTGGTCTTGCACACTGTATAGGTTTCAGTTCCACTCCTCAAAGGGCACATAGAGCAGTGGGCTAGGCCAGATGGCATGAGATGTACAGGCTTAAAGAACACAAATGGGTGTACAGTCTTTAAGGGCGAACGGACTGAGGCATTCCCACTCAGGCAAAACCACCATGCACAGGCTGTGGGAACTCTGTTGTCTCTAGGTCAAATGGCTGGGCCTATGGGCTCAGGAGGGGTCAAAAGCCTGACTGCACCATGAGCCTGACTTCCTCAACAAGAAGCGAAGACAAAATCCAGGTTTACTGTACAGACCCAGCCCCTTGGATACTCACTGTTTCATTTGAAACTCCAAATAAGAGAACTTATATCTCCCATGTGTCAGATGGGCCCAGTCAGCAGTTCAGAGACAAGCTAGGATGCTAGGGGCTAGGATGGTGAGGTGATGGAATCCTGTCTAGGGTCCTTATAAGGGAACTCTGTCCTTAGTGTTAGACTCAGCTACCACTTCTAGGTTCAGGATGCAACCAAGTCATCAGAATGCTGCTCATCCCTCAGGGATGTTAGGATGCTGCCTGGACCTCAGGGATGCTAGGATACTGCCTGGTCCTCAGGGATGTTAGGATGCTGTGTCCTGTCCTCAGGGATGGGATGCTGTCTGCCTACCCCTCAGGTTGGGATGCTGTCCAGCCTCCGGGATGCTAGGATACTGCATGGTCTCAGGGATGCTAGACGCTCCTGGTCCTCAAGTTCAGGTTGACTGGAACTACCCTCTCTTTGGCAAAGTGCCACTCATGCCAATTCCTGAAAGCACAGGTTTATTGATGTTTCATGACAAATGGAAGGTAATTACACCCCAGCCCTCCCCCCAAAGCTCAATTCTCAGCTGTTCTTGTGCCTAGTTTTGCTAAGCACTTTTTCTTTGTGGGAATGTTTGATTCATCTGCTGTAGACCCCCATATAAGAGTCTCTGTCTCCATTGCAGATGCCAATAGCGCTCCATATTCCTTTCTTTACCTGTGAGGCTTAACAGTTTTTCCTTATTTTGATCTTCAAAGCAATCTGTTGCTCCACTTTCTCGCTTTCTTTTTACAGACTGGCACTTTGGAAAAGCTTTCCCGCAGTCTTGCAGCTTTTTACACCTGCTTTCTGAAAGAGACCTTCTCTGGGGTTGAATTCTCACTCAATGGGTACAGCCAAATCTTACTTCATGTATCAGTTACATCCCTTCTTATGAGTGTTTCCCATTTTGCACAGGCAAACAAAACTCCAAGTTCAATAATTTCTGAGCATCAAAACCATGACCTGCTTTTTGAGGGTTTGTCCTTTCTTCCATATTTTTTCAGGAAATGTCAGTGCTGAGTGTGTTTTGTCTATTGAGCTGAACTTGCTTTTATTTTATAAGTAAAATGCTTATGGCGATTATCTTACAGACACTCTCTGATTACTGGCTACAGTGCAGAATGCGCAGGGGCTGGTATCTGCTTTTTAGTATCTTGGTGTGCTAAAAAGGAGCAAAGATAATGCAGCAATATGGTTAGCCCAGCCAACTCAGGCTCTTCTTGTTCCTTATAAAAATAATTGATTTCATTTATTTTTCACCTTCACCACCCTGTCCTGTTGCAAGGTCGTCTGGGATGCCAATGCATTGCACTGGCACTTAAATTGACCCCCCAAAATAATTCTCACTGCAGACAAGAACAAGGTACCTGGGAGGCCAGGTTCACCTCAGATGTTCAGTCCAGAAGATGAGGGGGTCAGAGCTGGAAATGAGCGAGATTAAAGGTTCATCCTCGAGAGTACAAGATGGATCAATGCTCCATCGCGGTGGGGGATGCTGCGCGTGTTCAGTGGACGGTTTAGAGTTCTTATTAAGGGAAGTCTAATGTCTAGCAGAATTCAATCTAGCAAGTCTACTCAGCACTTGAATTTTAAATCGTAATCCTTTCCCCCTCTCCAGGTAAACATTTTTCTTCAGCGGTCAGCCTGCTGTCAAGGGAGGCAATGAGTAAGTGCAAGAAAATCCTCACCAAACGTTTTGCTCCAATGCACAAACATATCACAGGATAATAACAGGGAGAGAAAATATGCGGTGGCAGGTCATTGATTTATGAGGCCAACTTAGAAGAAGGAAAATGAAGACAAAGTATCTTCAGGAGGTTGATTATGCGCGTTTAGCAAAAGATGAATGAATGGCTGTCATTTAATTTAGGGCGTTTTCTTATTCAATCAAGTTATTTACTCAACGAGGTAGGGCTGACACTAAAGAGGCACAGTGCAACAGAACTACTCATCTTTACGGGCTCTGAACAGATGTGTGCATAAGCAACATGGCTTCTGATTTTAGGGCTGCAAGTGAAGCAAATCCAGGGGCCACAAGAGCAGGGAACCTCTCTGTCTTGATGGTTTGTATTTGAATATGCTTGGCCCATGGGAAGTGGCACTATTAGGAATGTTGCCTTGTTGGGAAGGTGGGGCCTTATTGATGAAGTATATCAGAGGTGTGAAGTATAACATCACTTTGAGGTCCCTCATAAGCCTGCCTCCAGGGCAGAAGAGCACCTCCAATCTCATGCAGAAGACAGTCTCCCTGGTTGCCTTAACTCCTTCCTGCCCATTCATAGGAATATGAATTATAAATGTCAACAGACTAAGTCTTTCCTTCATCAGTTAGTCCTGGAGACTCTGGAAATGCCCTGGGCAGAATCCTGGAATGCCCTTGAAAGTTTGACTTGACCCCACTAAGTGACACCCCAAGAATAATTAACATGGAGAAGAAAAAATTTTAAATTGCGAACTATACCAAGATTTAGAAGTGTTTGAGACTATCTAAGTCACAATGTGGAAAAACAGAGCTTATGTCTGGGATGAGGAGGAAATGTATGCTGGCAGTCAGAGCACCACCGTATCACAAGTCTGGAAGTGGAACTCCCAGTTGAATTGAGTGTCCAGGTGTGGGTCAGAGCTGAATGAACTATTGCATTGATACACAGTCAACAACGGACCATTTTATCATCTCTTCTCTCTGTTTGCCCATCAGTATCTCTTCTCTATTCTTTGGTCTCTGCAGGTGAAATTCCATCCACCTTTCTTGTTTTCCCCTTGAAAACATCTTCATGGCCTTTTGTTTGGTACAGGATACAACCACTGATTGGACACAGGTGAGGGTGCAGCTTCTGCAAGATGGAGAGTGAGTTCACTTCCTTCTAAAGCTAGGGTTGGACATTTTATGGTCAGCAAACTAAATATGACCAGAAAAACAAAAGAATCCACATGCATACTGTTGTTTTAACAAGTCTTGTGTTCTATGAAACCTTTCAATTATCTAATAGCATTTGGAAATGAGGGGTTATAGAAGATTTTTTAGAAACACACACATAGAGGAATAATTAAAATAAAATAAATCTAAAAACACACACACACACACACACACACACACACACACACACACACACACACACACACATGCACCCCCAACAGACACAGGAGCGTGGATTCTGCATGTTTGAAGTTCCATTACCACTTCTCCCAATTTATAAACTGGTGGTTCAATCTACAATCTTTGCTCCTTCCTCTCCCCCCATCCTAATTACTGGACTCCCTGTACACAGTGGGGGAAAAGGGGAGATGGTTTCCCTCATGGTTGTATAGGATAAGAATTCCCTAAAAGAAACAGAAGTCCATCCTTCCTCAAAGTCTTGTGGATTTGAGTGTTGGAGTAGGTTATTGGGAAGTGAATGTTTTATAACGCTTGGTTTAAATTCTCCTGACTGTCAAGTTCATGGACTGGGAGATGTAAAAGAGGTATTCCCAAAGGATGGGCAGACACAGGGAAGCAGATACAGAGAGAGAAATAAAGGAAGGAATGTACTCTGGAAAGAGAAGATAACAAAGAGAAGGCAAAAAGGGGCCTTATCTCTAAATAATGGTTGCTTAAATTTTCTATGCGTTAAAAAAATTTTCCTACTACCTTCATATCTTCCCAGGGCAAACAGGCAGGATATTTTGGCACACATCCTTAATCCAGGCACTAGGAAGGTAAAGGAGGTGGATCTCTGTGAGTTCAGGAACTAGCTAGTCTACATTGTGATTTGAAAGTGCCACTGGAGACCTGGGAAAATCTAAGTCGATTCATTGGTTATAACTGCTTCAATTCTGTGTGGACTAAACCACAGAATCTATTGAAATGGAGGTGAAACTTTCAAAATCTTAAAGGCTTCAAAGCTTGGTGCCCTCCCTAAATCAAAAGTCAGAGCTCTTTGAACTCTGAGACTGAGCAGCATGCACTGGGCCTCCCAGGTCTGCACACCTGGCCTTTTGCATATGTAGTATGGTTTCCTGTTTTGTGATTATGGATTCTTAGGGCGTGATAATGAGTGTGTCTTTGATTTTTTGTGCTTGTTCTTGGACTTTTCCTTCTTTTTGTCTTGTCTAACTCAATAGTTTTTTTGTTTTATCTTGTTTTCATTGTATTTCATTATCCCTTAAAAATAGCATGGGGCTCTCTGCACAAGACTCAGAAAAGCCATCTTTCTCCTTGCTTTACAGTCATGGGTATAAGCAAAACCAAAGAAATTGGGGCCTCTGGCCCTTGTGACAGCAGATGGGGGCTGAATGAATTAGAGTCAGAGGACATGGTGTGCTCTGTGGTTTTCCCTAATGCATGAGCTCCCTGGGGACCTAACTTTATCTCTGTGCATCTTGTATGTTTTGGCTATTTCTCTATCTTTGAAAGGCCTTGAGATTTCTGCTGAGCCTCAGCTGGAAGATGAAGCCCTAAGGCACAATTAGATTAGGTCATGAACCATATTTATGGATTACAGGAAATTCATCACAGAAGAATTTTTCATCTTTGGAAAAGGTTAGGATATTTCTGATAGATCTTTCTGGAATTGAATGTGGGTTTGGGAGATTTTCTTTGCTCTCTGTTTCCCCAGACCCGATCCCCAGTCTGCTACAGAATACCAACTGCAGCCTCTCTTTTTCTTACCAACATCTATAGATCCATGGACCTCCCCATAATCTCCCTCTCCCAAATTGTCACTATGTCCCAGCCTCCAACTCTAGCAGACACCTCCTGCTCAACTACAGGCTCACTTGCAAGAAAATGGGTAGGCTCCTTCAGACCTTCACTTCTATCTCTCTGTTCCAATACCAGCAGGCATTCTCTGTGAACGCACCAGCTGAGCAGGCCAATGAGACAGGTAACACAGCCATCACCTCTGAAAATCCAGAGAGGAAACTGAAACCAAGGAACAAAATACCCAGTCAACCAAGACAAACCTAAAATCAGCACCTAGATCTATAATCATTCCTGACCAGATGCCAGTGGAGAACACAGTAACAGCCAAGGCAATGTGTCTCAATAGAGGCTGATATCCTACTAAGTAGGCTGTGAACCTTCCAACACAGATAAAGCACAAGGAAAGAACCTTAAAACCAGCTCTATGAAGATGATAGCATCCTTGGAGGAAATGAATAATTCCCTAAAGAAATCCAGTGGGGGAAAACAAGCAAACAATTGGAGGAAATTAATAAATCCATAAAAGAAAACTCAAGAAATGGATAACAAGAGATTTGAAGGAGACATCTAAAACTGTTCAAGACCTGAAAATGAAAACAGAAACAATGAAGAAACAAATTGAGGGAATTCTGGATATGAAAAGATAGGATAAGTGTGAACAGGAACTATAGAATATAAGAGATGGAAGAGAAAATCTCAGTGTTGAAGATTTCACCGAAAAGCACACACACACACACACACACACACACACACACACACACACACACACACACACACACACACACACACACGCAACCTTCTTCTCAGTAACTTACAGAACTTTTTCTAAAATTGACCATACTCAGACAATCTCCCCAGATATAAAAAATTGAAAAAGCTCCCTGCACATCAACAAACCACATTCAGGATTGAAGCTGAATATCAACAACAGAAACAACAAAAATTTACAAACCTCGAAAACTGAACAACTTTCACTGAACGAAAATGGGTCAAACAGAAATAAAAAGAAAGGAAAAGACCTTCTCAGAATTCAGTGGAATAAAACACAAGTTGGCATAGCTAAATTTAAAGGACACAATGAAAGCAAAGCAAGAGGAAAGGTCACAGTACTAAGTGACTACATAAAGAAATTGGAGAGATTTTGCTAGGGCATCTTAACAGCACACCTGAATTTGCTAAAACAAAGGGCAAGAGGAGTGTAGCGGGAAATAATCAAACTGAGGCCAAAATCAATAAAAATAGAAACAAAGCGTAACAATAAAAAATCAATGCTTCAAAAAAACAGTTAAGTTGTTTGAGAAATCAGCAGAGAAACAGCCCATCCAAACTAAAGATGGAAAAAAAGTATCCAAATGACAAAAATTGTGTTTAGAAAGGGGGGTGGGGTACATAACAACAGACATGGAGGGGAAATCCAGAGAATCATAACGACATGCTTTAAAAAAACCTGTACTCCACCAAATTAGAAAAAAATCTAAAAAGAAATGGACCAATTTTCGATAGTTTCACTCCCCAAAGTTAAACAAAAGACCAGATAAGCAATTTAAATAGATCTATAACTCTAGTGAAATAGAATAAGACAAAGTCTCCCAACTGAAAAAGTTTGTAAATGATGGTTCTAGCAGAATTCTACCAGACTTCCAAGAAGAGTTGATGCCAATACCACTCAAAGTATTCCCCCAAACAGAAACAAAGAAACATTGCCAACTCATTTTATGAGGCCACAGTCACCCCTGACACCCAAACCATATTAAACTCATTTAAAGAAAGAGAACTAAATACTAATTTCATTTTTGTGAATAAAGATGCAAAATTACTCAGAATACTTAGAAACCATAATTCAAGAGCATAGAAAAGATCATCCAACAATTATGATCAGCAGAAGGCTTCATCCCGAGATGGTGAATTGTTCAATAAACAAACCAGTAAATGTAATCTATCATCTAACCATACTGAAAAAAAAATGACCATCTCATTGGATGCAGATTAAAACCTTGACAGAATCAACAATCCTTCATAATAAAATTTTTGGAGAGATTAGGGATATGAGGGGCATACCTAAATATAAATATAGGCAGTTTATAGGGCCTAATGGCTGACATCAAATTAAATGGGAGAAACTCAAAGAAATTCCAAATTAAATCAGGGTCAAAGACAAGATTGTTCCTTTTCCATATTTATTTAATATAGTACTTGAACTTTTTAGTTAGCTTAATAAGGCAATGAAAGTTGACCAACAGGATACAAATTTAAAAAAGACATCAAAGCATTGCCATTTGCAGATGAGATGATGATGATATATACAAGGGTTCTAGAATTTTACCAGCCACCTTGTATCACTGATAAACACTTTCAGTGAAGTGGCTGGATACAAAAGATAATTAAAAAACTAAGTAACCTTCATATACAAGTAACAGACTGAAAAAAGGTAATCCTGGAAACAATACTTTTCACAATGGCCTCAAATAGTATAAAAATAATATAAAAAATAATTCCTAATTAACAAGAATACATGATAAAAACTTTAAGTCCTTGAAAAGAAATTGAAGAAGATACCAGAAGGTGGAACGATCTCTCATCATGGATCAGTAGGATTGATATAGTAAAATGGCCATCTACAAAAGCAATCCATAGATTCAATTCACAATTCCCATCAGATTCCAACACAATTCTTTAGAGACCTTGAAAAGACAATAACTCAACTTCATTCAGAAAACCATAAACCCCAGGATAGCTAAAAAACTTCTTGGCAATTAAAGAACTCCTGGAGATATCGTTTAACTTCGTGCTACAGAGTTAGTAATGAAACTTCCTGGAACTTGAAGATGGACCCTAGAGGACTCTTAGCCGTCAGGTAAGACTTACAAATAAGACTGGGACACCAACCCAGCTGTTGGGTTGTCAAACCTTCCTGGAACCTATGAATGTGATCTAGCAGGGACTCCCTAATATTAGGGGGATCAGAGTGTCTCTCTTGTGGACTGGCAAATTTTTGCAGGGGTCTAGGTTGCATTCAATTAGTTGTTCTCATAAATGAGTCCATGGAAATTCTAAATAACTATTGATGCTAAGACAGATTCTGGGCTGAGGCCCCCATTGCTAAGGTCAGCACTTCCACGCAGCTTAATTAACACGGAGGCTCGTTGTAACAACCTGGTACCTGAAAGGTCCCTACTCTATGTTCTATAGTTTCTTGGTTGGGTGCTCTGTAGAGCTACTGCAAAATAAACATGGACACCAAACCAGTCCCTATGACTTGCAATCTGTCCAACTTGCAAAGATATGCTAGGGGTAATAGTGCTTTAAGGGGGTTGTGGGAGTAACCAACCAATTTGACTTCAGGTTCAGTCCACAAGAAGGAATGCATAAGCTGACACTGTGGGTAACCAATAACAGAGACTGGACTCCCAAAAGACCTGGAGTAGAACCAAGCATTGACTAGTTAAAAACAAAACAAAGCAATAAGGTGATTCCTAATGATATTCTGCTAGCCTCAGACATCATTGCCTTATCCATGTATCATCAGAGCTTCCTCCTGCAACCAGAACAGAACGGTGCAGAGACTCACAGCCAGACGTTCACAGAGAGAAAGCATCTAAATTGGGAGCTCCATCCAATTTCACTCCCCTTAGGCGGAAGGGAGGAAAGAGTGTTATAAAGGCCAGGGTGGACACCAAGAGATCAAACTTCTGTGACAACTAAGCCAAGGGCAGATGAGCTCAGAGCCCCAAGTAGCAAACAGGGCCTCTATACATCTGCACCAGGTCTCTGCCTGTGCATTCAGCTATCAGCTTAGAACTTCTCCTGATGATGAAAATCAGGTCTCCTGACTCTTCCCAGGATGCTCTCACCTGCTCTTGTTGGCTTGCTGTGTCCAAGTTTGATAGGAAAAGTTTTTTGCTTCATCTTTCTGTATTATATTCTGTCTTGTTTGGTTGCTCTCTTAGGAGCCTGCTCTTTTCTAACGGTAGACAGAAAGGGAGTAGATCTGGAGGGAAGGAACTGGGAAGGGGTGGGGGGAAGGGGCACTACAATCAGGATATTATATGTGAAAAGTCATTTTTCAATAGTAAGAAGATTTGGGTTTGGTCTCTCTCAGTTCCTATTTTTCACCACACTTGTTACTTGATAATCTCAGTAAATACCTCACATCTTTACCTGTCTTCAGGGCAGAACTAATGTCCATTTTCTTGGATTTCAGCTATTGGTGTGCTCTCACACCTTGGGCACAATCTTGTTATGTTTTTATACAGTAAAGATGACCTTGAACTGATCTTCCTGCTTCCACCTCCCAAATTGCCAAGGACTTCAGGTTCTTATCCCACCTCCCTGGTCTGTATGATGCAGTAACCCTCTACAAGCCAAGAGCCACATATCCTGCCTGTGGCACTTTTATATAATACTTGTACATTTTACATGTGTGTATGATTCACACACACACTGGTGGTTTGAAAAAAAAATGGTTCCCAAAGGCCCCATAAGGGTGCCACTATTGGAGATGTGGCTTTGTGAGAGAAGTATATGTGCCATGGTCATAGTGTCCCTTCACAGCGATATAAACCTAAGACACTACCTTCTTCTAAACCTGTATTTTGCTACTTATTTCACCCAGCACCTGCTTGATTAAGTGTAAATAAATGTTTGTGGGATGATTAGGGGGCTGAAAGCTGACTTTTCTGCACAGCCCCACTAGGTCCTGCAATGTGAACTTGATTTTTAGATGTGTGTGTGTGTGTGTGTGTGTGTGTGTGTGTGTGTGTGTGTGTGTGTGTGTGTGAATACAAATAGTCTAACATGCCTGTGGAAGTCAGAAGAGGACCACTTGGTAAATCTGTTTCCTCCCTCCATGTGTCATCTGGGGATTGTTTTGACTATCAGGCGATAACCACTTAGCCATCTTGTCAACCCTCAAACTTGCTTTGTTTTATTTAAATGGTTAGAGGCAGAATTCTCTCACTTCTGAGTAACTTTGGGTGTTTTGAAAATCTCTCTGTGTGTGTGTGTGTATGTGTGTGTGTGTGTGTGTGTTTGTGATATTTGAGAAGGGGGGCAGGATAATTGTACACATATCAGGCTTAAATTTATCATGTTGTAAAAATTTAGATCTGCGAGCCAGGAGGAAGCAGCATACAGATAGCAACCTAAACAAAACCGAGTGTTTTCTTCAAAACAGCACCCGATGGTGGGTGTCTATCTGTATGGAAATTCATTTTTTGCAATGTTTGTGGTCATCAATTAACCAGCATTTTACCACCTGACGGCTGCTGATTCCAAATTGCTGATTCCGGGGTGCTTGTGGCTACAGGAATTTAATCACTGCTGAGCATAAATGGCAGCTCACGCATGTATCTAATCCCACAGGGCCATCAGCTCACAGTGCTGAGGTTTAACAAGGCAGTTTTTGCTCATACAGGATCAAATTATTTCCTGAGAAGAGGTGAAATGGGCGTTTGGAACATCACAGGCTCCAGGAAAGGAAAATAAGGTCATAATGGGTGCCTTTCCACAGCACTGCAGTAATCCCTGCGAAGTTCTAAGCTCAGGAAACAACTGACTTCTTTGATCATTTCCTAAATTGCCTTGTTCAAAGACCATAGGCTGAAGTTGCAATCAACAGAAGCGTTATACTGGAATGACTTAGTGGTAAAGGCTTGTCGGAAGTCTGATCCCAGAGAACCCCACATAAAAGCTCAGTGTGCTCTCTCAACTGGGAAGGTGGATAAAGAATGAAGTCCTGGGACTCACGGATGGCCCCTTAGTCAAGGGCTTGATTCAGGTTCTCAAAGTTTTAGATATCAGAATGGTAGAGGAGACACCCGAAATTCAATCTGGTGCACATGCACTTGCAAATGGCGCATCCCACATGTGTACATACACACACACACACACACACACCAAAAGAATTAAGAAATGCAGGCTAGGCTTCAGGCAGTGGTCCTGTCCCCATCTCCTCTGATACCTCACAGCTCTTTCTTAAAGGAGTACTGAGCAAGTGCTTACTTGAGTTGTCTGCTTTGGTCTCTGAACTCTACATTTCCTGACGGAAAGTCAATGGTATCCATTAAGGCAACCGTGTCCACATGAAGATGCCAGGGTTTCTAGCCAGCAATGCAATGATGTCCTGTGCTGGTCTCACTCTGACCTACCAGCCTGGTACCATGCTTTTTAAGAACAAAGAAGAGTTGTGAAGGTCACAGGGCAGGCCAGTGAAGAGAGAAGGCAGGCAGGCTGGGATTTCCATGTAAGTAGCTAAATGGATCTTGGCAGGCTAAGCTGGAGAAATGGCATGCTTTAGAAACATTTTTGAGTATGGGAGAATCTTAAAGCACACTAGAACTCTAAATTTAAAAGGGAGAATTATTCTGGTGCATAAAAATTAATCTAGATGCCCAAGTACGTGAGACCAGTGTCCATACGTGTCTACTTGGTGGACTGCTTTGGGATCATGCTTACGTGTACATTTAGAACATGATTATTGTCACTATCATTTTAAAGGTATAATATTTATGTCCTTTTATGTGGTGTGTGAACACATGTGCATGCATGTTGAGGACAGAGAACTGCTGTGGGTGTCATTCTTGAGCTGATGTCCATTTGTCTGAGGCAAGGTCTTCCATTGGTCATTTAGGCTAGGCTCGTGGGATCAGCATTACACACATACACACACACACACACACACACACACACATACATACATACATACATACATACACACACGTGTGCAGGCATGTGTGTGTGGGCGTGTGTGCACATGCACACACACACATATATGCATGGACATGCACACACAGACATATTTAGAGAGAATATACTCTATTTTCATCACCACAAATTATCGTATTTTATTATTTGTTGTTGTCACAACCTGTATATCATCCACCACTACAGGGATTCATATATCCCCATCCATAAGGGAACTATCATAATATAATGTCATGCATTAGAGTGTAGTTTTGAATTTTGTGAGATCTTTAGAAATAAGAAATCATGGGAGGTCATTACCCCCCACCACACAGTACAAGTTAAACTATGATTGCTGGATAGTGCCTAAGTGAGTAAAACACTACAAAAGAGTGGGGACCTGAGCTCGGATTCCCAGAACTCCCAGGAAAGTTGAGTGTGATAGTAGGCTCTGCACATTTAATCCCAGCACAGGATTAATCCTTAGAAGGTTGTGAGCTGGGTAGCCCAGAATATGTAGTGGCAGACGAGAGACCCTGCTTCAAAGAAGATGGACCGTAAGCTATAGCACCTAAGGTTGTTCTCAGACCTCTACACACACACAGTTGCATTTGCGTGCACACTCTCACACACATGAATGAGTTCACAGATTAAACAAATGTAAAGAGTTGGACTGTGTAATAAGCAGGCACACGTTACATAAAAATTAAACACTTAAGGAAAAAGTAAGGCCATGAAAGGATTTATTTTGAGCATATTTCACTTTTATTGCCTTTCCCTCTAGGCTGGGTAGAACCATCACCCTTATCTGAGCTGTTGCTATGGAAACAGACTTGTACTGTCCTGTCGTGCCTGTAGTATTTTTTTCTCAGGCTCTTGCTATCTCTCAAAAATCTTAACAGCACTGAAACAGACATCAAACCCCAGAGGATTGAAAAACGGGAGTCTTAGTTCTTCTCCCCGCCCTCACCGTCCTTCCTTCAAAGGCAAGACTGTCGACAAATTGGTGGCTCCTGAGTCCTGCCAAAGATGATCCATTTTGCTCACAGACAGGAGCTAACGGTGTGTGGCTGGGAGAAGCTGAGAATCCAGGCTGTGGGACCGCGGCAGGGGATAGCCTCCTGTTTTGGGGTCACAGGTGTGCTGTCCTGCTGTCCAGGATGAAAGGCTGTCATCCCACGTGGAGAAACATGAGAAACCAGGAGTAGCTGTCCATCATCACACACTGAGCAAGGGTCAGAAGAGAAGGCGAAGAAAAGGCCACATAGGGGCTAGGAAAGGAGGGAAGGGTTTGGAAGCGCCATGATTATAAATGTTAAGTATTGTAGAAGAAATTGTGTTACATCCAAGAAGCACCTTGTCTCCATGAGGCCTCCTTTCCATCACTGGCCACACAGTGCTCTGGAAAAACTGGCAGCCTTCTCTTTCGTACCATCTCAGGATGCTGTGGAGAACATGGAGGAAGGGCTTGACATGTAGAAGTGCTTGCTGTCAAGTCAGATACCTGGATTCCACTCTAGAACCTACAGGGTAGAAAGAGAGAATGGACTCCCGCAAACTGTCCTTTGACCTTTACACATACACTGTGACATGTGTGCACACACATCTAATAAACTAATAGATAGACAGTTATAAATAAATAAATATTTTAAAAAGAGGCTCGATCAAGAGGGGCCGGGGAGATGATTCAGTTGTTCTAGTGCTTGCTACGCAAGCATGAAAACTTGAGTTTGACCCCCAGAACCTATGTAAAATAATTGGGCTGGGTAGTACTTTCTTGAAATCCTGGTGCTGGGGAGGTAGAGATAGGAGAATCATTACGGCTCATGGCTAGCCAGTCCAGCATAAATGCTAAGTTCCAGAACCACAAAAGACCACGTCTCAGACAAATCAAAACAAAAACCCACCAAAGTAAATGGTGTCTGAGGACCAGCACCCAAGGTTGTCTTCAGCCTCTCTACACATTCACACACTTGTGCACCCCTCTCCTGTCCCCATGCATGCTAAGAACACGGAGGAAGTAGAAATCAGCGTTTCTTCCAGAGAACACTCGGTAGTATGATCTTCAGCTACCAAATAGTATATTCTTTGATACGGCCCTTTGCCGAGTGCCCACTCTGTTTCAAATGCCTTGCGATATTTCCTTCCAATTATCTTTGATAATAGCCTGGCAGTTGCTGCATCTCAAAGGTAAGGAAGCTGAGGCTCTGAGATGAGTTGCCAAGCCGCAGTTAATAAGCTCCATGTTTGATGGGAACTCCAGGTTTCTGACAAGGGAATGAGAGAGTTCTTCATGCTTCTCAGACACGGCATAGATCTTCCCATGCCCAGTGCTCCTTCTTGCTGTTTCTACTTTCTGTGGAGAAGTTTCCACTTTCCTTGCCCTTGGTACATCTCCCCCAAAGACTGATGAGCAGCTTTCTGCTCCCCTGTTAATTTTTCTTGTCCCATTTATTGCAGCCTCAAAAACAAACTAAGAATCCATTTCTTACTTTAAAAGCTTTACTGCTGATCCCTAGTAAAAAGATGGGCAGAAGACAGCAACCATTAGCAAGGGGGAACTGCAAGTCTAACACACTCCCCACTTCCTGGGTGTGTCTCATAGGTCAGCAGAAAAAGCTTTTACTGGATAGCCAGGCTGGTCTGCTACCAATGGACTCTGTGCTACCCTGAGCAGGCCACCACCCACCTGGGGACAAAGAGCTGAGCAGTCCTTGTTTTTCCAGTGAAATTCTTTATTCCAAGCAAGCCAGTGTGTGATTCTCTACTGTATAGATAAGGCTTGGTGCCTTTGACAGATGTGTTTGCTTGTGTGTGTGTGTGTGTGTATGCGTGTGCTGGCGTGGTGTGTGTAGACACATTAGAAGGGGTCCTCACTGTAAAGACCCCTCTCAGATTATCTGCACATATTGCATCCCATTTTTCACTCGAGCAGCAGGGTCTTTCCTGGCTTGGTTTAGAACAAGAGTCCACTTGTCCATGCCCAGGAAGACTCCTCTAAGGCATATGACTTTTAAGTTCCTAGTTCTAACGATGCAGAAAACAAGAGAGAGCAGGATAGTTTTCTGATCCCTCAGCCTAAATCCCTTTATGAGTCTTCCTTTCTTGACATAGAATTTGCATCGTCTCAGGACTGGTGGTCAGTTGGTAGGAATGCTCTCTCCCCTGGGGAAACCATCTCCACCTTCCTGGCATCTGTGTCAGGGTCCATGTTTCTGTCTTTCCTGGATTGCTTTTGACCTTTGAAGGGAGGTTAGTTCAGGGCCACAAGATTTATACACATTTGTGAAAGGATATTTCTTTTTTAAAAAACTCGTGTGTGTGTGTGTGTGTGTGTGTGTGTGTGTGTGTGTGTGTGTGTGTGTGTGTAAGAGGGACAAGCTCAGCTGTAATTCTTCATTGGGTGCTTTGTTGTTACTTCCTCAGTTACTTTGGCATATGATAAAATATGATGACCAAAAACAGTGTGGAAAAGACTGGGTTTACTTTTTACAGGCTCAGAGTCCATTGTGATGGGATGGAGCAATTAGGGGTTGTCATGAGAAGCAGGACACTGGCTGATCACAGTTTCATACTCATGGGAAGCAGAGGATCGAAAGTGGAATCGAATGAGGGCCTCAGAGGTTACCCACAGTTACTTCCCCCAGCAAGGCTCTATCTCCAAAAAGATTTCCATAACCTGACCAAACAGCGCTACCAATTGGGATAAATATCTAAATACATGAGCCAATGAAGTACATTCTCATTTAAACCACAACATATCATAATATCCACTTCATTTTCAAGACAGGTTTCACTGGCCTAGAACTCTCAAATGGGTTTCCAGTTCATGGGGCTCACTTGCATCTGCCTCCTCAGCACTGAGTCTACAAGTATGTGGCCTGTTCCTGGGGACTAACATTCTCCTGTTTGTAAGGCAAGTGCTTTTAGCTGAGCTATCTCCCCAAACTCAGACCTTATTTTTAAAAAATACTACTTTCAGTGAAAAGAATACAGGTATCCTTGAAGAAATGGCTGATGTCAAACTGGGGCAATATTGTATGAACACTATTTCTACAGGAGATATGAACAAATGTCCCTCCTCAACATAGGAAGCCAATGACAGACCAAAGAAAGTATTGGCATCACCAAAGTTCACTTTAGTGACCAAAAATTTATTGGAATTTCTTACAGGAAATGGGAGGTGGTTATACAGGTGCAGGGGATACCTGGTAGCTCATGCTGACAGCCCACACAGCATGGGTAATAGGGAGCTGCAATTGTGGATCTCTCTGAACAATTTGCTGGTAGTATATGACAGGTTGAAGTTTCTGATATAGAGCTTATCTTGGCTCTGAGACTGTCAGTAGTCTTACTGTTTATACAACCTTTGGGAGAAAGGGCCTGTGAAATCTGGTCAGTTTCAGGGACTTCCCTAAGAATTATGGTTGTTTACTTCCTGAATGTTAACAAACTCCTTTTCTTTATTTCTTGAGTCTTACCAAGGAGATTCTCTCAAGGATGGCATGTTTAAACATGAAGAAATTGATATGTAACAAACATGAAATATACAAAGGTGAATCTATTAATACCCAAAAGGTGAGAAGGACCCAACCAAACCAAATGCACACCTATGAATATGTATATCGAGAAAGCACTACCAGTAAAAACTAAATATGGAGAATAGAACCTGCAATAAGTTAACATTGTATAACATTTTAATATAAGTAGTCATAGTTCTTCGGACATAAATAAATGATTGAATATGTTAGCATATGAGGAGAGAACCACTTCAGTGCAGGCAAAATTCAAATCAGTTCTGCTGATGTTCCAACTGAAGGTAGAGGACCATCACTTCTGAAGAGCTGTGGGCTGCATGAAGTAACCGTTAGAGAGAAGCAGGCCAAGTGCCTGCTTCTGAGCATGAGGACCACAGTTCAGTTCCAAAGCACCCAGCTAAGAACCAGCATGGCATGTGCTTCTGTGATCGCAGAACTGGGGGAGGCAAAGACACTGGGTCTCAGGAGATCACTGTCCACCCAGACCAGCTGAGCTGGATGAGTTCTGGGTTCTGTGAGGGACTCTGTCTTGAAAAGATGAAGTGAAAAGGCTGGAAGATGACTCCAGCAGTCAAGGCACACACTGCTATTTCAGATGACCTGAATTCAGTGATCCAGCACCTTCTGGACACTCTGTATACCTCTCCTGAAACTTATATACACATAATTGTGCATATGTGAATGCACACACACACACACACACACACACACACACACATATGTGCATCACACAGTACACAGAATTATAAAAAGCAACTGAAACAGTAACTATGCCTCTAACTATGCTTGCAAGCAGAACCCAGGTCAAGCGCCAATGTCAATGTCAACGTCAGCCTACAAATCAATTCAGTGGCCCACACCTTACTATCATTGATGAAAATGGGACTTTAGTTTGGTCAACACTGAACAACCTAGAACCCTGACTAATACAGAAATCCCATCAGAAAAATCATCCCCAGTACCCTATAGCACTTGGCTAGCACTCATCCTAACTGACATTCATTAAGAACATATGTGATATCCTGTGAGATCTGGAAATAGATGAGTTTTTAGACACACATTAAGGACTCAGAATGGGTGAACACTAATAAAAATAAATCACTGTAGACTCATAAACTTCAGCAACACACCAGAGGTATTATGTTAATACCAGGGAGCTATGTAGGAGAGTGCCTGGGAGTTCAAAGTACTGTCTCTGTTTAATTTGTTTTGTAAGATTTAAAAGTGTTCTAAGAAGTGAAGTCTATTAGTACAGATGTAGACCAAAGCTGTGGATTTTGTATCTATTCACATCTTAACTAGGTCCAGATAGTTTATGTTGGACCAAGTGAGCAACCCTGGTGCTTAGTTCCATACATCGGATGTGTGACTGACTACATTCTCTAAATAATGTGCATACACACATGTGTATATATATATATATATATATATATATATATATATATATTCATATTTGTGATTGTTCCATTTGGGGGGCACAAGAGTGTTTTGGGATGGATAATAGCTCAGTCAATAAAGGATTTACTACACAGTGAGGACCCTAACCTGGTCTCTGAGAAACCATACAACAAAAGCTAGGCATAGTAGAACAGGCTTTAAATTCAGTGCACTGGCTAGTTTTACATCAATTTGACAGAGTCATTTAGGAAGAGGGAATGTCCTTTGAGAAAAAAATACCCTCACTGGATTGGAACTAGGCATTCTCTTGACCTATGATTGATGTGGGAGGGCTACCTCGAAGGACAATTTTACCCCCCTGGCTGGTAGTCCTGGGTGCTATAAGAAAGGGCAGGAGCAAGCCAAGAGGAGCAAGCAGTACCATACTCCTCCATGGCTTCGGGTTCCCTGCCCGACTTCCCTGGATAATGGACTATGACATGGAACTGCAGCTAACATAAACTCTTTCCTGCCTAAGTTGTTTATGGTCAAGTTGCTTTATCACAGCAATAGGACCCTAAGTCATCCCATGCTGGGGTAGGAGAGACAGGCGGATCCATGGAGATAGCTTCCATCTGCAGCTCAGGTCCAGCTTACATACCCTGTGCCAGCTAATGAGATAGAGGGGCTGGAGCTTGGGTTCAGTTCTCAGCATTCATAACTCTTAATAGAGTTCAAGGAGATCAATTTTACTTCTCACCTTAGCACCAGACATCCATGTGCTTCACATGCACACAAAAGCAAAAACATTCAAGAAAATAAAATAAGCAAATTTAGGAAACTTAAGGAGAGAACAACTAAGAGAAAATGCTCAATACAGAATGGAAACTCCATGGAGTCTATGAAGAAATACATTACCCTAGTAATGGGGGACACGGAGCCTGAACTGGCCATCCTCTGTAACCAGGATGTGGCCGGGTTGGAGACTAACATAATTGTCATTAAAGACATTAGAGAGACTTCATCCAGCAGCTGATGGGAACAGATGATGGGAGTTCCCACGGAGGGGTCAAGACACCACAAGGTCATTGCCTACAGAATCAACTGACTGGGACTCAAGTTGGCTCATTAGAGATCAGAAACCCTGTCGGTTTTGACCTAGGTCCTCTGCGTATATGCTATGGTTGCGTGGCTCAGTGTTCTCGTGGATTCCTAACAGTGGGAGGGAGCAGTCTGATTCTTTTGCCTGCCTTTGGGACCCTTTTCCTCCTACTGGGTTCCTTGCCCAGCCTTGATGTGAGAATTTGCTCCTGGTCTAATTGTAGCTTGTTATGTCATATGTGGTTGAGGTTCCTGGATAGCCTGTTCTTTTCTGTGGGGGAGGTGATGAGGGGGTGGATCGGGAAAGGAGAGGTACTAGGAGAGTCTGGGGAGGGAGGAAACTGTAGTCAGGATGTAATAATATAAGAGAGAAGAATAAATAAAAGAAAAAAATTCTCAGCACTGGATTTTGGCCTCTGCAACTGTGCTCACACACATAGTTGCACCACACACACACACACTGTCACATGACAGCTTCCCAGTCTTAGCAGGATCCTGGAACAAGGGCCCTCTAAGTCTAGAAACCCCAGAAATGCCACATAATGATGTCCAGAGTCGCCAAGCGGGAGCCTTCCTCGGTGGATGAGCCTCTGGTGTCTCTGAAGCTCAGGATCCTAGTGTACATTAGGGACCCCAGATGCTGGGTCCTATCTCCCCTAGCAGCTATAAGGCCGTGCAAGGAATGCCTTCATGAAAATAGCGTTGTTTGTTATTTCCAACTAATATGGATCTCAGTCCTTATTTAGGGGAGGAAATTGCTCTATGTGAGTCTTCCTATTTATTTAAATGCCAGGGAGGCATGGCGTGACCATGGCCTCCAAATTGTAACAAACCAGTGGTCTGTCCTTCTGCAATGTCCTTTCCATCAGGATAGAAATTAGTCAGAGTGCAGAATGTCTAATGAGGCTCCTTGCCTCCCAGACACGCTCCCAGCATCTTATCGGCAGAGCAGCCGGCAGGAAGCCTCAGATGGCTCCAATATCTTTGTCCCTGGAGATCTCCTTGAAACCCATATTAATTAGGTCTGTGCTCACACGCACACCAGATAAATATCAGATGAATATCCAGGGAGAACACTGTGCTGAAAGGAAGGTCTGGAACTATCCTGATGAGTGAGGAGGAGTCTGACAACGTCTGCTCCTGATTGTTTGTGGAATGGAACAAACTATGCAAAAGAGGATTACAAGGATAACTTCACGTTCTGCAGAATATCCTCCAGCTTAAGGCTAGATAGCAATTTCTTGGGATTTGAGAAATCTATGATTGCCGCCCGTTTTGTCAATTTGTTTTTCCTTTCTAGCCGTGCCTTCTGGAAGGATCATGTCGCAACCCTAAAAAACCTGCAGAGCAATTCATATCAGGAATCTCCTACCCCACTATGTCCCAGCTTCTAGTTGTGAAAAGTTATGTCCAGTTTTTTTTGTTTTGTTTTGTTGTTCTTAATTCGAGGGTTAAAAGATCTTTAATTTAAAATCTCATAGAAGTATGTATTATATCTTGGACAGTCTTTTCATTCTTTCCCATACCTCCTTGCACGTTCTCTTTACCTCTCTCACATTAGCCCTCTTTGTTCCTAAATAGTTTCATATATTTTCTTAAATAAACTAATTTTTTTTTTACATTCAGAACACATTTATTAATGAAATCATTTGAAGTTGACTTGCATAATTTCAACAAGTAAAGGCATTCATTGAAAAAAAAATTGACATACAATACACTTGTCATTAGAAAAGTCTTGACACATTGAAGAACCAGGCGTTTCTTTCCTTTTCTAATGCTGATCTCAGCATAACATCCATCAAGCCCAAGCACAGATGTAAATTTTGAAAAGAAGGATGTGCATCTGTGTGGTAGCTATGTGCATTTGAGTGCAGTTACCTGTGGCCAGAAGGGCACAAAGATTCCCCAAGCGCCCGAGGCTGGCTGTGAACTGCCCAATGGGTGTTCTGAGAATTGAACTCAGATCTGTCAGAGCAGCATTTGTTGTTGGCTATTATGCCATCTCTAACCCCATCACTCTACTCTTACACTTGTGTGATTTTTATGTGTCCATATGACATCTAAAGGGGACAACTAAAGGGACAAACAGCCACATTTAACTTTCTGAGATAATTTGCTAAATATCTTTTCTAGCTTCGTCCATTTTCCTGAAAAATGACATAGTTTTGTTTACATTAGTGAATATATGTATATGTTATGTGTATACATTATAAATACTATAGCATATTCATATAACATATTATATATAAATATATCTTTTTTCAATAAAATATATTTTTTATTTATTTTTATTTGCTATAAGACAATAATATTATCACTGATGATATGCTTGGTGTGTTCATGTAGGACTATCTCTAAGTGTCCTCGACATGACTCAGGTCTTTCTCCTTCATTGCAGAAGTCCTTCAAGACAGTGAGAGGGTGCTGGAGATGTAACCTCTTGAGATGGTGGGACCAACCTGGGACAGCTCACACTTTATTCCTGTTGCTCATAGGAATAGTATTTTTGAGAAGAGAGCAAATGTCCAAGAGAGAAAGACTTTATTTTCTGTACCTTTGGAGGCAGATTTTGTTCCAAAATGTGTCCCAGTGATTCCAACAAATTACATAAGCAGCATATTTATTTAATTCCTGGATTTGTTAAGACCAAATGCCTGACAAACAACAGGGAGAAAGAGTTTAAATTAGCAATAAGTGCAAAGAGGACCCATCCCATCATAACCCATCATTTCCCATCATGCCGGGCAGGAGGCGGCAAAGGTATGACAGCCTTGCTAGGTTCCCTTTCTCCATTGTAGTCTATCCAGGACCCCAACCCTTGGGTGGTACTTCCAAAGTCAGGGTGGGTATTCTGCTTAAGTTAACCTACTCCAAAAACCTCTCACAGATACCATGAAGAGATCTGTTTCCATGGTGATTCTCAATCTAGTGAAGCTGACAATGAAGATGCACTGTGGCAACCAGGATGGGCTGACTTTGAGGGTTGCTCAGCAGTGGTGTAAATGGGACACCATCACTCCAGCCTCCCTTGATCTGATAGCCTTTTGTGAGGCTTGAAGGGAAGATGTTGGGGTTCTCCTGTCTTTGTGTGTGTGTGTGTGTGTGTGTGTGTGTGTGTGTGTGTGTGTGTGTTTATGTGAAGGTGGACAAAGCATGTGGTACAAGTCAACATGTGTGCACGCATATCACCATGGTAGTCATTCTACAGAAGTATTTATCATGGGATCTACTTATATCTAAGGGACTGCAATCTCATCCCAGAATGCCTGGCTTTTAAAATGGGTCTTCTGGGAATCAGACTGAGTCTTTGTGTTAAATGGCAAGCACTTTTCCAGCGGAGCCACCATGCCACCCTTCTCTTGCCCTTTGCCCTTTGTTGCCCACCTGAATGAAAAGTATCTGCTTGTCGTATTTCATTTGTGAGTGTGCTCCATCTCATCAGATTTTGAGCACACCCCTAACATCCACATGCCTGACTTGCAATGCCCTTTTCAGAGGCAGAGATGAGCCTGGCTTTCATTTAGGTGAGCAAAGGAGACTTCTTCAAGCTTAGCCTGAACCAGCCACACTCTCTGCCAAAAAGCTCTAAAAAGACCGAATCCAGCTCTGGAAAGCAGATACAAGTCTATTCCCCCGAATCTCTGAGTCACTGACCTCCATCATCCTGCTTGCTTTCCGTTGTGTGGACACTGTTCGAACACCTGGAGTCGGGCTGACCGCATATGTTTATTTTGGGGTTGGCTCATGCTGATGGGTAGGATGATGGGATCCAAGTTCTTTTCTCTTGGCTGTGGCTGGGTGAGGTGTCCCTCTGGGCCTGGCCACAAGCTCATCCTCATTTCAAAGATTACATGGATTTCCGTAAGCACATTTTCTGTTACTCTGTTCTGAACAGGCATGAGCATGGGCAATTTGGAAGATGTGGTAGAATTTCAATTTCCCACTTCTTAATGAAGTGGCACAGCTGTGGGGTTAGATTAGCTATTGGAAATTTTATGGTGTGTGAGGTTGTAGAAGTCAAGGGAATGGAATAGGAAACACAGAATAATGAGGTACAAATTCATCCTCCTAACCAAGTCCTGAGTGAATACATAAAGTAAGACTGGCGACCGTGTTCGGCACTGGGGAAGCTTGGTCAAATTCCCGTGCCACCCTGACTTGAATTCTGATTGGAATTGTCTCTCAATCTCTGAACACTGGGTAGGTTGAGCTGGAACTCAGGGGTTTAAGTGGGGAAATTATTGTCCAAGAATGCTCTCAAACAGCTAAAATTAATGTTCATTGAATTTTACAAGGTCTATGTACAGAACCCCTGTGCTGGATGACTTCCATGGCCCTTCCAGTCATGGTGTCTCAAAATTCTAGAATATTCCATGCCAGAGAAAAGTTGACCTACTGCCTCTTGTTGAAGTTGTTTACTGTACTACACCAGTTCCCACTGACCTCTCATCCCTACATGCTCTGATTAAATCAGCCAGTTATTCCTTCATTTATCTACCCTCTCTTTCCAGGAAACCAGTAACCACATATAGGATAACGACTTATTATGTGTCAGAGCCCTAGATCAGCTCAACCAATCAAATTCAATGAGCCAACAAGCAGTTAGTGAATCTCTGCCATTACAGTTTCATGAAGACCAGCAATTTTTAAATTTGGCTATGTTTTAACAACTACTGGGAGTCACTAACACTCTCATGGCATAGCCTATATCCATGGTAGTTAGGACTACAGTATTTTATGAATCTTTTTCTTTATCTCTAAGCTGATTTCAAAATACAGTGAAAGTTGTACATTATAGTGATGTTTCTGGTCCCAGAATAATAGGACTAGGTTGAGAAATCTATTTATCTATCTGTCTATCTATCTATCTATCTATCTATCTATCTATCTATCATCTATGTATGTATGTATCTACCTACCTATCTATCTACCTATCTATCTGTCAATCATTTATCTCTCTTGGACAGTATTTTTTTTTATGTAGCTCAGGTCTCATCTGACCTCAAACTTGGCAGCCTCCTGCCTTCCCCTTCCCCAATACAACCATGCTAGCCTTTGAATTTATTTTTATTTTTAAAATTGTATGTGCATGCCTGTTGTGTGTGCTCACATACATGCGCACACATATATGTGTAGGTACCTGACCACTGAACGTTTCACAGAAGACCTTTATCCCAAATCTACAAGCAGATGAACTGTGTCTGACCTGAGCTCATAAGAGTTGAAGAGCATTAATATCTGCTCATAGTCCTTAAGCATTAGCACACAAGAAATAGCCATCCATTGTATAAGCCACTGAGAGATGTGACTGCTCGTTGCTGCATCAAACTTGACTAATACAATCTAGGGGCAACAAGAAACATAGCAATCATAACGCATTGTGTACTATTTGAAGTGATTAGAAGAATGAATTTATGGAGTCAGATATTTTGAGTTAATTTACAAGATTTATTTTATTTTCAATTATGTATATGTGTATGTGACTGGGAAAGTATCCTTGGAGGCCATAGGTATCAGAAGGTGAACAGTCTAATGAGGTTAATGTGTGTTAATGACACACTCCTCAGTAAGGCTCTTAACAACTGGGCCATATCATCAGCCCCTGTCTCCAGTTTAAATTCCACCTCTGATACTCACTATGTAGGAGAAAATGAAGAAGTTACTCCACCTCTCTGAAATCCAATATGTTTCCTTATAAGATAGCTATCATAGCAAGAACTGCCTGAAATGTTTTATTGGATGATTACATATATGGAAATATTTATGTGCTAATGTATTTTTCCTTAGAACCATTCTGTAACCCATAGTACCTGCTAATGTTACTCTCCAATATATATCTACATTTAATTTGGACTGAGCAAGTGATCCCCTTTTGAGTGTTTCTTCCTTTTCTGTCTGCAGTGACTTGAAGGAGATTGGTCCCCAATAGGTTCACATGATTGAACACTTGGTCCCCATGGGCAGACCAGTTTGGGAAGGATTGGAAGGTATAGCCTTGTGGGAGATCAATCAGTGGCAGGCATGCTTAAGCGTTCAGAAGCTACACTGCTTCCCAGTGTGCTTTCTCTGCCACCCGCTTCGGTCAAGACGTGAGCTCTCAGCATATCGGCTGCCACGCTTTTGCTGGTCCATCATGGACTCTAACTCTCTGAAACCATAGCCCAACTAAATGTTTCCTTTTATAAATCACCTTGGTCACAGCATTTTGCCACAGCCGTATAAAAGTAATGGAGGCACCATTTTAAAGCACGTTTGTTTTTAACCAGTTACAGTTCATTTTTGCTCGAACAACCCTGTATTGAGTCTTTAAAACCTTCATGCTGTAATTTGTTTTCCCTATGTGTTACGGTCCTTGACTTGATTTCCACCTTCTAGGTCAAAGGAGCTGAGCAACTGTTTAAAACCAAGAAGTAGGGTTGGCAAGATTGGATAAGGACACTTGCTCCCAAACCTGAGGGCGTGAGTTAGCAGCCCAGGATCCACAGGGTAGAAGGAGAGAGCCAATTCCCACAAACTCAAAATAAGTAAAAATAAATAAAATAGAACCAAGAATCAATGCCAAGAATCAAATATACTTTTTCTTCGTGGAGGTAACCAAAACCTTTCAAATTCAGTGTATTTGTTAGTACCAAATATTGCTTGTTTCTGGTATTCATGGTGCCTTCTTTCTTAAGCTTCTACTGACTAGTACACATCTTTCATAGAGTTCACTGGCATCTCAATTAAGATTTTATAGCCAGCCCAAAAGCCTAACATGAGGTAAAGGTTTCCCTTTTATTCCTTTATCTTTACCGGGCACCATATCTAAGCCACCTGCCTGTGTTTTATACTCAGTCCTGAATAGAAATTTGTTTCCTAGGAAGACTCCCCAGCTTCTATGAGAAAACATCTCTTGTCCCCTGAAATACTTTTAAATTAAAAAGTATAGACCTTTCAGCTGGAACAGATCCTGCCATGGTGCTATCACAGATTGCCTATTTTTTATTTCTGAAACATCATCTGACAGTGGATTTGAACAGAAATGGTAAACTCCCTGGGCTTAGCTCTGTGGTATGCTGTCACTTAATAGGTTTGTTTAGCAGCCCAGGACTAACCATGGGCCCCAGACGCCCCGAGACTAGAGATGGAACCATTGCTGAAGACATTTGATAACTAGGGGTCACTGGGTGGGCAGATGATATTACAGAAATAATAGCAAAGCTGTGTCCTGTGCAGCAGAATTCAGATTCTCAGGTTTGGGAGCAAGTGTCTTTACCCACTGAGCCATCTTGCCAGTGCTACTCCTTGGTTTTAAACAGTCGCTCAGCCCCTTTATCAAATGTGAGTGTATATTCTCATGTGTGGTGTAGATGTATGTTTGTGGGTACTCACTTGTACATATGTGGAGGGCAGTAGATGCCCAGAATTGCTGGATAGTTCCCTCTGCTGTTGGCCAAGGTTTTGTTTTGGAGGAAGAGCCTCTTACCAAACTGGAACTCACAAATTCAGCTGAATTAGTTCAGCCGTTAGACCCAGAAAGTCACCATCTCATGTGCTATTGTTCCTTACTTTTTAAAAATCATGGGTTTTGTTCATAGAATTCAGGTCTCCATTGAAGTGGAGATTTCTGGCTTCTTTGGAGACTCAGTTGTGTCACGTGATGTTTTTCTGGAACCTGTCTCAGGAGAGGGTATTTTGCAGAGAACAGACATGGGGTGTTTTTCTGGAAAGCTGCTTGGAAAAGAAGCATGCAGTGTTTTGCTAGAGAGGATGCTTACAAAACATGTGATGTTTGGAAAGGGTATAAATGTAACCCAACAGACAGCAGACAATGGTGTGCTACTCTTTGCTGGTCGTCTTTGGGCTTTGCGGATGCTGGTCTTCACTACTGAGGCTATGAGGTTGGCTTGCCTTGCCTTCTCCGGTGTTCTGCCGGCTTTTTGCCACTCCCTTGGATTCCTGTTGTTTGACAAGCCTCTCTGTTTCTTCATGATCAAATTGCCATTGCTGATTTGTGAACGGTGTCCAGGAGTAGATTGATCTACTGCTGTTGATTTGTATGAACTGAACTGCTGCTATCCTGACAATGAAGATTAGAATAGAATCGCCCCAAGGAACTATTTCTAAATAGGTCTCCATCTTCCTTTGCCCTATTAACCTTTTCTTTCCACTACCTCTGGTGGGTGGTGGGCTAGAAGGGAGGTTAAATCATTTAAGGACCGTATTAAAAGTGGGTTTTGAAAATATAAGCCCTTACATCATACCCACTTAGCCATTTCTCCAGCCCCGAAGTAATATTCAGAGTTGGTAGATAGTATGGCTGATTGCAAAGGTCATAACCAGAGAAGCAGCCCTACATCTTCACAGCACAGCTGTCCTGAGCACCCTTAGGTTGTTAGTTCCAAGATCTCTGTGGATATCAAAATATGAAGACATTTAAATCCTTCCTGTGTAATGGTACAGCATCAGCATATAGCTAGCTAATGTGCTCTGATGTACATGAAATCATATTTAAATTCTTGTAATACACACCATTCTGCAAATATTGCATAAATCAGCTGTGTAATGTTCAGAGGATAATTACAAGAAAAAGTCTGTTCGTGGTCAGTACAGAAATAATCTTTGATCACAGAATAACTGGATGTGAAACCCACTGAGTATAGGAGATCATCTGTCTTTGGGGAGAGTTCTAGGTCCCATTTTCCTTTATGTTAAACACCCCAAAGGAGAGGGTGGGACTGTAAAAGATTACCCAGAACTTCAGAGCACACACTACTCTTACAGAAGACCTGAGTTTAGTTTCTAGCCCATACCTCACAACCACCTAAAACTCTAATTGAGGGGATCTGACACCCTCTTCTTGCCTCTGTGGATACCTGCATTCAATATACACACACCCCTATAGAAACACACACATATGTACTTTAAAAATAAAATAAGTTGTTATCTTTGAGCATAGATCTACTTTTCTTTACCCAGGATCAAGGTATAATCACACTTGCTGTGTTTGGTCATCTCACACAGGACATTAATCACGTTTTCCTTGACTTTCCCAATTATGACGATTTGAGGAGTCTAGGGAATTTGTTTCATGGACAATCCTTCAATTTATTCCTAACGTTTTCTCAGGTTTTACATATTTTTACGTGGACCAGTGGCAGAAAGGATGGTCTGTATTTGGTGGACTATAATGGGGGAGCATGTGTGGCAACTGTGTCCTGAGCTGGTGTGTCAATTACTGTTCTGATTCTGCGAGGGATACAATGACCAACTTACAAACTAAAGCATTTAATGGGGGCTTGCTTACAGTTTCAAAGGTTAGCTCATAATGATCATGGTGGGGGCGTGGGAGGCAGACAGGTAGGCAGGCATGCTGCTGGAGCAGAAAGCTTAGAGCTTACATCTGTCAGCAAATTGAAGGAAGAGAAAGAGATAGATAGATAGATAGATAGATAGATAGATAGATAGATAGATAGATAGATGATAGATAGATGATAGATAGATAGATGATAGATAGATAGATGATAGATAGATAGATAGATAGATAGATAGATAGATAGATAGATAGATATTTGACAAGGCCACACCTTCTAATTCTTCTTCACCAATCTACCAACTAGGAACCAATCACTCAAATTATATGATCCTATTCTTATACAAACCACCACATGTGGTGGCATTGACTCCATCACTTGAGCAATGGGGAGGGATTCAGGGTTCCCTTGGGTCAGGCGTTACTCAAGGAAGGGCATAACCAGAGACTTGTAAAGATCCTACCTCTCACGAGACTTTTACTCATTAGTTTGTATTGTCTATATACACCTTGTGAGCCTTCTGTATTTCACCTTTTTATACATTTACTATGTATTTATTATCTATGTGTGTGTTCACGTGCTGAAAGATACATGTGGCAATCAGAGGCCAGCTTCCAGGAGTCAGATCTCCCCTTCCAGTGTATACATTCTGTGGCTTGAACCCTTAACCTGCTGAACAATCTTTTTGGCCAGGGTTCCATGTGAATTGCTTCCTTTCACAGTTTATTCTTGGACAGTTTTTATAGGTGTATACAGGATCGTTTTTGTATTCATCTCTCACCCCGCCCCAACTCCATTTGACCCTTTCTCTTTAACAAGTCTTCCTCCTCCTTTCATATCTTATTTTCTATGCCGAGTTTAATGTGTTTGCTTGCATGTGTATAGCATGGGGTTGACTGCATGCCTCTGGAATGGAGACCATTTACGAGTTATGAACAACTTACCAGTGACCATGCACTAAAGAAAAAGATATGACTCTCCTCCCCCAGCAACTACTCATGGCCAGTAGGTCCTTCCTAGATCCGTGATGGAATGGTGACTGGCTCAGTCTTTACAGGTCCTGTGCACATAAACACAGCCACTGCAAGTTCATTAACGGGCTCCTGCACCATGTCCAAAGGCAACAGCTCATGCACTCCTCTGGATACTTTCTCTTACATTCTCTCCACCCTCCACCCCTCGTCCCTGTAATGGTCCCTCACCTGCTTTATTCTAATCTGCCCCAACAATCATTTGTGTTTGGCAAACCTATGAGTTATTTCTGAGGAAGAAACAATCTTATTTTTGCCCACAGTGATTTCAGTACCCACCATGTGCACGAAAACACGGCGACCGTTCAATAACTAGGTGTTAAATGGATGCTACAAATTACAAAATTGATTGGCATCGATGGATTGTTTTTTTAAGCCAATAATTATAAAATCCACCGCGTTTGGCTCAGGTTCAGAGATGCTTGGTATACATGGCAGTCTCATGGGAGCTCATGCTATCTACTCAGACAGGTTCTGGGAGGGCTTGCCGGGGAGAGGTGCTCTGAGCCTGGGGCAGCATTGGGACCCACACTCACACTGCTCTCTATACCTCTCTGTACACATTCTTACTCTTTCCTGTGGCTGTCTCTAAAGTGATTTACACAGGAAACCAATTCCTGTCCTTCCAGGAGCACCAAGACTGCCTTAGCTGTCAAGGCTGAACCCTGTTATTGCTCCCCTGGCCAACCTCTGTCTCTAAAGTCGGTTTGCCTAAGTGTTGGAACGTGACCCTGGCTGGTGAGGTGACAAGTCAGATTGTTATAGAATATGTTACTGTGGGCAGAAAACCCACAGAATGGGAAGCATGGCTTTTTGTAGGGGAGGGACATATACAATTCACTTCTAAGATAAGGTTTAAAACAATTAAGCAAAAGGCAGTGTCAAGCAAGGAAAGTGCATGACCAAGGGACCAAGGCTGATCCGCATGTCAAAGGGCACCACGGGGTAGTTAGGCACATGGGGCAGAGCTAGGAACACTGAAGTGGAGAGTCAAGGGCAGAGAGGTCAGAGTCTGCATCCTTAGGGGCATGGTGCTGTTTGGAAAATCCAGGGGAAGATAGCTACTCTGTCCTTGCTCTCCTTCCTAACTCCTGTTAACCACAACGAACTGGAAGTTAGGAGAATCCTTGGGCCCACACTATAGAAACCAGTCTCAGACCAGGCAGGAAGGAGCTGTGACAGGAAGGTGGTGGAGGTGGCCAGCCAGGGCATGGTCAGACAGAGGACAGAACAGGAGACCAAGGCAAAGGACAGTTCAGTTACCAGGTGGCCTCGTTCCAGAACTGGGTCAGCTGCTAGACAGGAACCTCCTTGGAAATCACGGAAAGGAGTAGTTCAGGGAAAATCAGTTTCATCTGTATGCATGTTAATGGCTGGTCCTCGATCTGATTGCCATGAGATATAACGAGTAGTCTCAAGAAATAGAGAGTAGCCAAGTGTTAAATAGGTTCTCAGAGGCCACTTTATCTTAAGTGTTGTGTTCAGAGCACCGGGGCTGCTGCCACTGGGGTCGGTCATACTTCTGATCAAAAGCCCAAAGAAATCCTTTTTTATTTAAAGGGATGTGTATATGTGTGGTCCTGGGCATATGTATGTGTATGTAATTTATGTATATGTTTATTTGCACATGTATGTGTTTATGCCTGTGTGTTCATGAACATATATGTATATGGTGTGTGTGTGTGTGTGTGTGTCTGCATGTGAACTTGTGGGGTCCACAGGAAAGATTGACCAACGTATGTGTTTGAATGTAGAAACACACACACGGCATATATAGATGCATGTGTAATGTATGTGCACAACTTAGCAAACTGAGATTCTGGACTAAAGGACCTTGAGGGCCCGTCACGTGGCCGTGCAGACCCACCTCCCTGCTGCTTCAGAGGGTGTGTTAGTTACTGCTCCGCTTGCTGTGGTGCAACAAACACGCCACAGGGAGGGTTTAGTTGGCTCTCAGTTTGAGGGGCCTGGCAAAAACCCGTGAAGCAGCTGGTCATGCGGCTGGCTCAGTCCCTTGGCTGGTCCTGTGGCTGGTCACGTGGCTGGTCACATGCTGGTCACGTGGCTGGTCACGTGGCTGGTCAGGAAGGAGAAAGACAGAGATGGGACGCCTCTTTCTGCTTTTATTCAGTCCAGGACCGCCCTCTATGGGACCGCCCACAGAGGTGGGTCTTCTCATTTCAGTGAAGCTAAGCTCGAGACCCCCCCTTACCGATATGCTGACAGGTTTCCCTCCAAGGGATTCTAGATCCTATCCGCTGGCAATTCTGTCCATCATAAGGGAGGATCCTGTTGGGAGCAGGACAGTAAGACAGGCAGGAAGGATGGTGCCTGCCTCTCCTTATCACTCTTCTGGGGTTGTTTCTGGGAGGAAAGGCATAAGGAGTTAGCCAAGCATCAGGACCCTAAGCCTAGGCAGCTGTTCCTCTCACCTAAAAAGCAGTACCAGTTTCCTTTATTTCTTGGATCGTGCCCATGCCGTGGCACAGGTCAGACCCATGGCAAAGCTCCCGACTTCAGCTCTCCACAGTGGTGCCAAGCTCCGCATCCATATCCTCATGCAAATGACTGTTTTACTGGGCAGTGGCGCGGCCGACAGTCTACTGAATGCGTTGCAATTGTCATCCTGAATCCGGCTTGAGGGACTCTGAGCTCTGCAGGGATCCGAAAAGGACAGTATGAGATGCCACAGCCAGTTAGTGGGGGAGAGTGATGCTAGCAAGGGGCTGTCCTGGTTATTCTCCTGATCGTCTGCAAAGTGAGCTCGTGGGTGCCTGTGGAAGCCAGAGGTCAATCCCAGTTATCCCTCAGTTACCATTCCCTTGCTTTTATGAGACAGGATCTCTCATTGGTTTAGAGCTCACCAAATAAGCTAGGCCTATTTCCTTTTCTCCAGTTCTAGGATTACAGGCCCGTGCCATCATGCCTGACAGTTTGGTATGACATTCCTGGTATAGAATTCTCAGGCCACCTCCCCAGCCACGTTCTTCATTGGTCACGTAAAGTCTGGCTCTGTAGCCCAGGATCACCTTGAATTCCTGACCTTCCTTTCTTAGCAGGTGAATTTCAGTGCGAGCCATTCTCTAAGCTGCTTCGGTTTCCCTGGGTGAGCGGCTGACAGGGTTGAAGCCACTAACTCTGGGCTCCTGCTACAGCTCCACCCACTGCTACAGCTAGATGGCGCTGCATCCATAGTTTTAGACATGCCATTGTGGGTTTTTGGAGCATAGCTCATGAAACACATAAAAAGGAAGTTTCTTCATGGGATTACTCGGTGTGAAACAGTACCTCCCAGGATTAAACTCAGGCTTATAGGAACCGTGGGTGCATGGCACAATTTAAACATTCCCAGTAAGGTGATTAGACTGTAAGCAGAAATTTGATGAAATTCACCAAAAACAAAACAAAACAAAAAAAAATTGCAGTTGCTGTGTCAGCAATCCGGTCAGGGGGGCCCCACCCCCACCCCCCCCCCCACACCCCACACCCCCCACCCCCCCCCCCCCCCACCCCCACCCCCCACCCCCCCACCCGTCTTTCAATCCTGAAATGTAATTTTGTCACCTGGGCAAATGGAATAGTATTTTATTTACTTTATTATTATTATTTTTAAAGCTGATAAATAACATCTCCAGGACTGTGTGGAAATCCAAATAGCTGAGAGGAAGTGAACAAGTCAAGATGCTTCACATGGTTTTCTTCTTGCACACAGGGGCTTTACTTAGAAGGGGCACCCATGGTCTGTGTAACAGTGCAGCATATATATTAAAACGACTTTACACATGGAAGTGGGGCTGGGAAGATGGCTCAGTGGGAAAGGGGCTTGCTGTGAAGCCAGACGATCTAAAGGATCTAAGTTCAGTCCCTAGAACCCACATGCTGGAAAGAGAACTGATTTCTCTAAGCTGTGTTTTGACCTCCATAGGAGAGCCAAGTGCATGTGCGGCCTCCCAATAACTAAATGCAATAAACATTCTTTTAGAAAAAAGATCACGCTGAATGTATAAATTAATATATAAATCAAAATATAAATTAATGTTTGATAGCACAAAATTTAAAAACAGGATACGCAGTTAAGATATACGTGTTATTTTATATTTATATTATTATAGATATTGTGAATTTTTTCAGTGATAACCAGATAACGCTGTGCTTAAAGGGTCAGACTATAAGGAGACAGTTTGAGGAAGGAGGAGGAGGGGAGTGGAAGGGAACAGACACGAAACTCAAGAGTGTCTCCAAACGAATGACACTTTGGAGCAGAGAAACGAGAGGGCCGATGGATTTGGATTGTCCTGCCCTCTGCACTTGAGACCTTGCAGTGTTAAGAGAGACAGAAAGCAACACCACCTTACACAGGCATAGGAAGCAAATGCCAACCAACTTAAAGCCCAGTGCAGCAAGCCTGTGGCAGATAGGCTGGGTGTTGTCTCAATGAAAAGAATTTCAAGTTTCATAAAAAGAGCCAAGGCAGGTTTTGGTGGTGCCTAGGCAGATAACATTTCGGGGAGCTTTGGTGTGGAGAGAGATGTGGTTCCTCCACACAGCGATGATGAATGGGAGAGCAGAGACAATAGTATTTCCTCCTGAATGTTGTAGTTAGATTCACAGCAGAGTCTGACTCCTGGGAGAGAGCCTTCTTTTCTTCTGGGTGTCAGTACGGCTTTGGAGTTGGAGCACTGCTGACCTCGGGTAGGAGCACTGCTCACCTCGGGTAGGAGCACTGCTCATCTTGTGGACAGTTTTCTTGCCTCACCTTCCATCCTAGCCTCTCATTTTAGAGCTTAATGCCTAGAATGTGGGATCACTAACTTACACAGGCTAGTTGTCTACTGGCTCACTGTGAAAGGAAGGAGATTTTTCCAAGGCTGGCTAAGAGTGTTGCAAAGGACTCAGTTCAGTTCCCAGCACCCACGCCAGGTGACTCACAAATATCGGTAACCCCAGCTGTAGGGAGTCTCATGCCCTCTTCTGAATTCCATGGGTACCTTCATGCACACACACATACACACACATGCACACACACACACACACACACAGAGACACACACACACACACACACACACACACAGGGAGAGAGAGAGAGAGAGAGAGAGAGAGAGAGAGAGAGAGAGAGAGAGAGAGAGAGAGAGGAGATGCATATACATACACATAAAAACAAAAACAAACCTTTAAATTGGGAACTTTTTCTTCAGAAAGAAGAGAGAGCGTCATTTCTCTCTGCCATGCCCTCCTTCTTTGCAGAGTTTCAGCTTAGTGTTTCCACACTGTCAATAACCAGGAAATCGAGAGACACGCTCCTCACTGGAGGTGGAAGATCAGAGAGGAGCCAACCGAGAATCATAGGTTCCTTCCGACTATTACAAAACCATGGAGCTCCGACCCCTCCTGGCTGTCTTTGAAATAGAAATGACAGAATGACCATAAAGGCACATGAAGAGGAGGCCTGCCTGTAGCCATCACTTTGTTCAAAGGCAGCTTCAGAAGGTTCGAGGCTCACAGTTTTAAGGGGTAGAGTCTGTTACAGCGAGGACAGCGTAGCAGCAGGAACACAGGGCAGGTGGTCCCATTGTTTCCAGGCAGGAAGTAGGGCAGATGAGCACTGCTGCACCGCTTTCCTTCTTTCTTTAATCCACCCCAGGACCTCAGTGCACGGCATGGTGCCAGCCATGTTTAACATGAGCCCTCCCACCTCAACTGATTGAATTAAATAATCCCTTCCTGGGCAGGCCTGGGACCTTGCATCTTCAGCTACTCGAGAGCGTCTCAAGTTGACAGTCAATATTGGCCGTCACGCTGTCTTTACGCGGATATTAGCAATAGCTGCATTTGAATGTCCTCTCCACACAGCCACAGGGGAATCCACCTTTCAGTACTGGATCAGATGTGATTTTATGGGATTTACAAATCTAGTTTATCGAGCATTTATGAACCAGGTGTCATTTGAGACTATCTTCTTCTACTGAAGAGAAATAGCTATTGGAAGATCCCTGGGTTTCCAATTCCTTTATTATTATATACTTATTTCACTGAGCGTGTGTGTGTGTGTGTGTGTGTGTGTGTTTGCACACATGTGTTCTGTTTGTGTATGCAGGGTCCATGTGAACTAAGGCATACCTGTGGACATCAGGGGACAACCTGAGCCTTTCAACTTGTATGAGGCAGGGTCTCTTTCCCCACTGCCACTGATGGCAGTCTAGTTGGCCAGAAGGTTTCTAGAGACTCTCCTCCCCCCTCTCTGCCCCTCAGCTCTCTGCAGTCATGCTGGGATTACAGATTACCTCAACTCCGTTGTAGGTTCTAGGGATTCAAACTCAGGCCTATGTGCTTCTGCAACAAACAGTTCCCATCTCCTCACCCTTGCCCCCTTTTTAGATAGTGAGATAATTAACCAAACCAACGTTGATGGGAGCACGGATGTGAAATTTAAAACAAGGTTTACATGGGTGCTTATTAAAGGCCTCCAGTTTTTCACTGCCAAACAAGTGTGCCCATTTCTGCTTCACGTTTCCTGCAGCTCCCGGGGCTGCCGATGGATTTTAGTGGCCTCCTTGGCGCTGTTTGGGGTCTCTCTCGAAGCTGTTGGTGCCCACGGGAACAGTTGGAGGTGGTGGAGGCACAGTCAGCTGCAGCTTTGAAAGTGGCTGCTGCTGGATTTTAAGTATTCTAATTAATTCCACTTTTTAATCATGCAGTTCTCCGGGGTTTCTAAAGGAAAGGGCACTGGTTTGGGAAAAGAAAAGTCAGTTGCCAGCTGTTCACGTCTGTGTGGGTTTCTTTTTCCTTCTCCGAGTCACGTGCTCATGTCTGCAGGGAGTGCTGGGGAGGGATTTGGCCCCTGACCCACAGAAGGAAGGGTTATCAGGCGCGTGCTATGGTCTAAGCTCAGCTACCAAACACTAACAGGTGCGTGCAACCTAGAAGCCGGATATAGGTGTTAGGAACATTAGAATTCTGGTGAAGGATCCTGAAAATAAGAAGGGTAAAGATATCTGGAAGCCAGCATCCGGATTATCCACGGACTCTTACGGCACTAGACCAAGAAGCAGGACAAGGAGCTAGAGAAAGGGCTTGGTACCTAAGGGTCCTTGACATTTTTTCAGAGGACCAGGGATCAGTTCCCACATGGGGGCAGCTTACAACCATCTGTAACTCCCTTTGCAGGCAACCCAAATACCCTCTTCTGGACTCTGAGGGTGCCTGCATACACCGTCATGCAGACAAGCAGGAACACACACACACACACACACACACACACACACACACACACACACACACTAAACAACAACAATAGTAATCATAATTAGTAGTAGGGTGATGTCGGAGCCTGATATAGAATCAGTAAAGAGTCCCGTGTGTGCCTTGATACCCCTGAACACCCATTTCTTCACCCTTCCAATGTAGGATGAGTTTCAAACACATATGTGTGAAGACTCACAGAGGTCAAGTGGCCTGGCAAAGTCTGCTCTGTTGGCTAATATTCATCCCTAATTGAGCAACTGCATTCCTGTACTCCCCACGAAGCCAGCTCCTAGGCATGCCTGTGAGGGACTTTCTTCATTATACTAACTGATGTGAGAAGACCCACTTCTGCGTGTGGGTAGCACCTCTTGGCAGCACCCCATATGTAGGAGGTCCCAGGGAAAAGCTTTGCTCTTTGCCTGCCTACCTTCACATCTTGTTTGCAAACTCACCTGCCCTGTTTCCAAGTCCAGAACCTTTGTAATTGCTGCTGTGGTTGCTGCTGCTGCAACTCCATCCTTCACTGATGGCTTCTCTGGCCACTAACCTGGACTGAAGGCCAGCAGTTTCCCAGGAATCCTGCAGGCATTTGTTGCCTGATGGGGAAGCCACGACTTTCAGTATCAGATGGGGAAGCCACGACTCTCAGTATCAGATGGGGAAGCCACAACTCTCAGTATCATGGATGGAGCAGACTAGGTAGGTCCTGGGCCTGGAGCCCATCCTCGTGTCTAAGTTCTGACATTTGTAGAATGTCAGTTTGCACTGTTGGCAATAGTTTTTCCAGAGTACATTAGAAAGACGAATTAGACACCAAAGGTCCACCAGAGAGTACTGCGCTTGCACAGCGCTTATGCTTGACATGTGAGATATAGGGCCCTGTTGGCCCCGAAGCAGCAAACCTCCCTCTCTCCTGCTAGTTCTCCCCCCCCCAACCCCACAAACATCCCCACTCATTTGCTATTGACAGACTGGTCCTGGCCATCTGGGTTGCTCCCTTTCATGTTCTTGGCTTCTCTCAGCCCAGAGACCTCCCCCCACTTCCTTTCTCCAAATGCCCCTGCCTCCTTTATGCCATGTGACCTCAGCTCTCTGTAGGACCCCCGAGTCTATATGTGTGTAGATTTTAATCTTTGACACAATATTAAAGATTATTAAAATGATAAAATGAACACCAACCATGGGTTCCAGGAAATTAAATTTTGAGGTGCGAGTGGCAGATTTCTCCAAAGAATAAATCTGTGGTGGAGGATACTTTTGGTATCTTCTTTGGATGACTGGGTCTTGACATTTTACTTAATTAAAAATTATTTGTTGTGACTGTAACTTCCGTTTCGAATTAAACCATCAGACTTCCTAATTTTCCCGTCCGTTAGTTAACTTTGAGTCCCAGTTTTCTAGACGCAACCTTATTTGCCTTCCTGGGGTTTGGTTGGTAGGTTAGAGGGAGCACATCTGGCCTTCTGTGAAAATTAAGGACTGAGTGGACAGTTCCAGGGTGGGGTGCAAGTGTGCTAAATTCTTACTTATGCATCCCCATCTGTAAGAAACAGCCCTTGACTCTTGAGATCAGGAGAGCCAGGGAACCAGTGTCCCCTCAGAGTCCCAACCCTGCTCCGGTGAGCTCCCTGCTCAGTGATGCTGACATTGAGTGAGCCCTGTCTCTTCTCTTTAACTTAAGCTCTCATGTGTTAAGGAGGTAGCATGGGGCTAGTGGGAAAGCTCAGTCAGCAAAGCGATTTCCTTGCAAAGTAGCACAACCACCCAGAAGCCATGTTTAAGATACTGGACATGGTGGTGAGCTCTTATAATCCTACTGCTGGGAGACCGAGACATGTGGTTCCTCAGGACTCACTACTCAGTCAGGTGACACTCTCAGTATGTTTTCTTAGTATGTTTCTACCATATTTTTATTTCAATGGAAGCTGCATAAGGAAGAACACCCACGGTTGTCTTCTGAACTCCGTATATGTGGGTATAACCTCAGACGCAAAAAAGAGGGACGGTGACGTTTTTCATACCCTGTTGGGGAAAGACTATCAGGAGGGGTCAGGCCCAAGTCAGCCCTATGTCAGGGTGCCTACTACAGAGCCTGTGCCTGGTGGAGATGTAGACAGCTATGCCAGCAACCACTGATCTCTCCTCTTACTTTCAGGACCATTGTACCGTGGCAGCCCTTTTCCATGGGTGCTCCAGATACCCCGTGGAGCCCAGAGAAAGGCATCCAGACTCCTGAATGCTCCAGATCTTAGAGTAACCGTATTGGGGCACAGATGTGTACAGTTAACAGCTATACTGTTTCTCTCGCCCCTTACATCGGGGGAACTTAGCCCGCAGCGTTTAGCCACTGCACTCAGAATCCTTCTGTTGCTGGTACTGCTCTAAAAACATAGTAGAACAGGCTGTGAGCCAAGTCTTGGGCAGTGTCTGCCAGGATTGTCTGAAAGCCAATAGGAGTCTCTGTGCCAAGAGCGGTTGCTGGCCCAGAGAGACCACAGGGCCTCCTAACCAACAGGGAGGGGAACCACCGCCCGTAGTGTTTCATAGAAAAGAACGAAAAGAGACATTGAAGTCAGCATAATTCACGGGGAGTTTCAGTGAAGTCTGGCAGATAAAGGCTTGGGTTCTGGAATCTTAGGTCAGATTGCTGCCTCCGAGCACAGAGGTGACACTCCCAGGGACAGACGCAGTGATCTCATTTTGCTTTGCATAGACATGGATAGGAATCACGGATTCTCATCTGACTGGGTCTGAAAGGCGGCCTCTGTTTACAGACAGATGTCTGACAGGACCAGCCAGCATGATGTAGCGATGTCAAGAGAGCCTAGCCAAGAGCAGGGGGAGTCCCGCAAACAGAGCCTCCCTCTGTCATAGTTGGAACCAATCTGCTATGTCCCAAGGCTCCAAGTCTCATGTTACAAACGTCTTATTCCCCTTCCCCGGCTTCAAAGAAAATGGTATCATTGTAACAAGCGCAGTGCACACCCTTACCTGCATGAGCCCTTCCTTGTATTTAGATTGGAATCCTATCACCACAGACCATAACATCTCCTCACACTGGAACCAAGTTCTTTAGTTTTAACGTGAAACTTTATTTTTCTTTTTAAAATAATTTTTCCAATTATTATCTGGTCACGCCTCACGTTAATAAAAGGGATCTCAATCTCTTTTTATTCTTTGACAATTTCATGCGTGTATTAAATGGTTTGGGTGATCTCCTCCCCCTTCCAGCTACCTCCTCATCTTTCTCTCTCTCCCACTGGAACTCCTCTTCCCAATAACCACCCCCAACTTTGATGTCCTTCTATTTATTTATTTTTATGACTCACCAAGTTTAATTAGGGTTGCATGTATGGCATGGATGAGGGTTATTGACTGGAGCACAGGCAACACCACCGCAGAGAATGACTCTTCCTAGCAACCATTAACTGTCTATAGTCCCTCAGGGAAGGGGTGAAGCCTCCTGAGAGCCCCACTGTGCTTGATGGAGTATTCATGGGCCTCGTTCTGCATAGGTCACCACAGTGGCAGTGAGCTCATGACTGAGCTGAGTTCTTGACTTGCAGCGCTCTTGGTGAATTATGTTGGTTGGGGATGTAATGGATGCTTACCACACAATCACTGGAGGACAGAGGGGTAGGTGTTCCCAGGGATCCTGAGTCAATACATGATGGCTGATATTTCACTGAGTGTCGCTGCTGTCATTGTAAAAGCAGTGATTAGAGCTGCTTTCAGAAGCTCCGAGCATGTCCCATGTGTGGTCACAGGGAGTTGTCTGCAAAGTTACTCTGGGAAATTGTTCTAGAGCAGTGGTCCGCACCCCTCCTAGTGCTGAGATCCCTGGACCTCATGAGTTCCTCATGCTGTGGTGACCCCCAGCCATAGAATTATTTTGTTGCTACATCACAACTGTAATTTTGCCGCCCTTATGAATCGAAATGTAAGTATCTGATACGCAGGATATCTGACCTTTGACCCCCCGCAAAAGGGTCATTCAACCCCTAGGTTGAGAGCCCCTGTGCTAGAGTAACAGTAATCATGTCCCACTCGAATTCTTTTACATGAGGAACTGTGTCAGTCCCAGCCTATCAGAAAAATCAATTTATTTCCCCATGTGACGTATAGATATTTCTTCTTTAAATAACACATTTGGATTACAATTGACCCTTTTAAAGCCAGAAATAAACTCAGGCCAGAAGCCATCAGTCCGAGAGATGTTGTCAGGATTATTTCTCAGCTTCAGTGTGTCTGTGTAGAAGGAACTGAATGAATTAGGGAGAGCTGAACCAATGTTCTTTGAAATAGGATTGTAATCTAACTTATTATGAGAGGTTTCAGTGATATAACATGAATATTGTTTTCTGATTAAATGTTGGAGAGGGTGGATTAGGGATGGAGCTCACTTGAATATATAAGGTTGAGGTCAAGTCTGCTAAGAGTCTTGCAGCATGGGGAAATGATAGCCAAGATTATCAGTGATTATTACAGACTAGACCCTGACACTTTGGATCTGAATCTTGGCCCACAATTGTCTTGCCGTGTTTTCTTAGGTAAAGTGCACATGCCCTGTTTATACAAGGGGAGGGTCTTGACAATGTATTTCTTTGGTAAGATTTATTTTTATTATTTTTGTGTTTATGCTTGTGGATCTGTGTGAGGATAGCTGCACCTAGATGCAGTACTCATGGAGGCCAGAAGGGGAGCCAGATCTCTGGATGCTACAGTTACTGGCTGTCATCAGTCTCCTGGCATGGATACTGGGACTGAACTTAAGTTCTCTGGAAGACAGAAAGCACTCATTTCTGAGTGATCGCTCCCAGTGGTATAGTTCTTGATAACAGTGCCACAAAAATTAAGTGATTTTGTATATGTAGCATGTTTGTTGCAATGCTGGAAGCATAAAAAGCTGATGCTATGTGTACTTCTATAGGTGCCATGCCAGAACTTTTCTGCATACATGTATTCATTCATTCATTCATTCATTCATTCTCTCACTCACTCAACTATTGTGTGTGTATACATTTGTATGCCATTGTGTGTGTGTGTGTGTGTGTGTGTGTGTGTGTGTGTGTGTGTGTGTGTGTGTATATGCATGTAGAAGACTGAGCTTTATATTGGGTATCTTCTGCAATCTGTGTCTGCCATTATTGATTTCTGATTTGTTGATTGATTGGTTTATTGACTGGTTGACTGATTTTTAGACAGAGTCTTTCACAGAATCAAAAGCTCATCTCTCTAGCTGGGCTAGAGGCCAGGGCATAAGCTCCAGGGATCCATGTTGCTGCCCCTCTTTCCCCTAAGACTTGTGTTCTAGGCATACACCTCCAGGCTGAATTTTTTTAAAATACATGGCTTCTGGGGACCTGAACTCAGGTCCTTGTGCCACTCAGCAACATTTTACTGACTCAGCCGTCTTCTCAGTCCTCAATAGATATGGCTTAATCATTCTTCTTTTCTGTTTTCTATTGCTTGTTGGTGATAGCCTATATGTTGAAATTGTATCTAGTGTACATGTACGTGTTTATTCACGTGTGTGGTGGCTGCAGGGAGCGGGATCAGAGGACGATTTGCAGGAATCAGTTTTCTCCTTCCACGACTGGATCTCTGGGATTGAACTGGGGTCATCAGGCTTGGTGGCTGACTCTCTCCTTGGCTCTGTGTTTATTTACTATGGATGGTGTTCCCTGGAATTTTCTCTCATTTTTCGCAGACATCAACTTTGTCTTCTTTGCCCAGAAGGGCAACAAGAGGCAATGGAGCATCCTCGACTTGGCTTGGGAACCCGAGGACCTGAAGCTTGGCTCTGCCTCTGACTGGTTGGCAAGCTACTTGTCTGCAGAGCTGATTTGCTGCTCTATAAAATGGTGCAATAAAACTTACCTCACTTCACCTAAGAGGCCATGGGGTGTGGCATAAAACACGGGCTCTGATGAAGCCAGAACAGTGGGTTCAAGTGTTGAGTCTGCTTTTCATGTGCCAACTTTGTATGAGTTTCCTAATCTCAAAGGCCTTGGTTTCTTTACCATGATACTAGAGCTCTATGGGGCAGGCTTGGGAGGACTCTGTGGATTGGTGTAAGACACATCACAAGAGAACATTAATGTTACATGCTCTTATATAATTTTGTTCTTAGCTCTAGGGACGATAATGTTTTATGAGCTCCTTCAGAAATAGGAGAAAAGCAGAAAACAGATATTCAGAAGTTGGAGTCTCAAGCTCCTGGGTCTCATGCTGGGTCCCAGCACAGTTTTATGTTACAGCGCCCTCTTTTGCAATGCCAGGGGACTTGTTTGGTGCTAGCATGCCCGCTCTGTCTCCAACAGCCTCAAGGAAGGCTGCAAAGGTTCCTTTGTTCCCCCCAACACTTCTGACACTACTGACCCTCAAGTCCAGCTTCTAGCCTGTGATCACCCTGTCCCTCGCTGAAACTGCTTTTTGTCAGCTGTGGAGAGCCTCCTTCCAGTTCATTCTGGTCCATTTCTAGGGTTTGATTTTCCTAAGTAGCTATCTGAAACTATTCTATATTACACTCCTTTATAAACGTATTTGGTTCTCCTCCACCTCATCTCCCCATTTCTCCTTCCCCTCCTCTCTTTCTCTTTCCTTTATTCCTTTCCTTCCTTGCTTCTACTCCTCTCTTCCCTTCCTTGCTTCTACTCCTCTCTTCCCTTCCTTGCTTCTACTCCTCTCTTTGCTTCCTCCTTCTTTATCTTCCCTTCTGTAGTTTCTTCCTTCTCTTCTCCTTCATCCTTCCCATCCTCCCCTTCCTCTTCCTCTTCTTCATTCCTGCCCTTAACCTTCCTCATTGGTCTCTCTCAACATCTGCCTTCCTGGTTCCCCTGTGCCTGTTCCCAGCTTGTTTTCATGGGCCATCCCACCCCTCTTACAGGTCTGTTCTTGCTAAAGGCTCTAATTCCTGGTGAAGAAAGCTTCCAGAGGTGTAGTTCTGGTTCTAACTTTTCTGAGATTGAGTATTGGAGTCCTTTGAGATTTCTAAGGCTCAGTATATCTTCTTTTTTTCTTTTTTTCGGAGCTGGGAACCGAACCCAGGGCCTTGTGCTTGCTAGGCACTCTACCACTGAGCTAAATCCCCAACCCAAGGCTCAATATATCAAAAGTATTGAATATTATCTGCTTTCATTCTACGCTGCATGCTGTGAGTGGCACTCACTTGCCCAGGGAACTCTAGTATCAGATTATCTATGCCCTTCATTTGGCAATTTCAGGATCCATTGTATGACAAGTATTGTGTAAGGTGGGGAAAATAGACAGGTATCCTGCACAGACCCTTGGGCTAAAGATTAGGGGAGGAAAAACAGATCCACCATGCCTGGAGACGGACGCTCTCAGGAAAGGCTGCGATGCAGAACGAATCTGGACCAGAATGCTAAAGGTGTGTAGCTTTTCAAAAAGAGACAAGTGAATTCAAACAAAGGAGAGCTGGAGCCAATAAACAGCCAAGAACTGAAAGACCCAAGTGTCTTCCTAGCCAGGAGCTCTGCCAAGGCCAGCTTCCCAGCAGCCTGTTCAGATAAGCCTGGCATTTGTCCTTGCCAGGCCCCTGCCCTGCCCTCCTTTTGCTTTATTATTGTTTTGATTTTATTACTAGCTTTGAATTATGCAATGTTTCAAACATGTAGAGAAGTGCATACCATCATGATGCGGCCACCACAGGTTTAAGGATAATTCTATACTGCTACCCATATCTCCCTGGCAGCATTGTATTATGTCAAGTAGCACACGATGTATCATTTTGTTCAGATACATTTTTACAAAAGAAAGAACTTTCAAGAAATGTGACCAGAATGGGTTCTCATACCTTAAAGGGAAATCAATAATTATTTCTCAATAGCACCATACCCCCAGATCTAATTATAGGCGTTTTTAGTTTGTCTTTAGTAAGATAAAATAACATCCATGTTTGTAAGTAGTTGATATGACCTCTGTTCCTATCTCTGTCTCTGTCTAGCTCCCCCATTGCTAACAGTGTTTCTTTCACTCTTGTCTCTGTGTCATGTATCTGTCATCTATCCCTGTCTCCATCATCTTCCTCTCTAACAGCTATCTCTTCATTCTCTTGTCTCTCACCATCCCTACCTCTCTAGCTCCGTCTCTATACTCTGTCTCCACGGCTTACATCGCTGTCTCTGATCTCTATCATTCTTTGATCTCTGTCTCCACCATTCTGTCTTTATATTCTCTACTTCTACCTCTGTTTTTGTCTGTGCAACACTGGTCCTGCAGGGATACAAACAAATATCCAGTCATACCAGACAGTGAACCAATAAATAATAGACCAAAATAATACCACCAGAGTCCAGCTTGGTGACCCATTGGGCATTGCTGGATTTACTTAGAGGAGTTTGAGTGAGGGGTTGCTACAGGAGCAGAAATGACTCAAGGATAAAACACGTCAGCAGCAGCCCACCTCAGTATAGTGACAGTTACTAAAAGATGGAAGCCTGGGGTTTATTGCAGGTTGGAGGGTGGCCTTTCCGTGTAGCTCAGTTGATCCACTTCCACAACAGCCAACTTTCTATCGTCTGCTTCTCTGTCGTATCATATCATGTCCTATCATACAATATTCCTGTCTCTACCACCTCCCGACACCTCTATCATTATCTCCCATTGCCTCTATCCTCTCAGACTGGACTATTTCTATATCATGTAGCCATGTGCATATGTATATATATATGTATATATATATGCTACCTATGTTTCTGTGTCTGTCATCTATCTCTGTTTCTGTCTCTATTATCTTTCTATCTTCACTTTTGTATCTTCATCTGTATCTGTCACTTGTCCATGTGTAAAATATATAATATGCCTCCATCATTTCTCTCACCTCTGTCATGCCATGTCTTTCTCTGCCCTTTATGTCTCTCATACCTGTCTTTGCTTCTATAATCTTTATTTTTCTGTTTCTATCATTTCTACCCTTTTCTATACAACCTCTGTCTTTAAATATTTATATTTCTCTTTCTGTGTGTTTTTCTCCCTCTATTTTTTTTTTTTGCAATCTATCTTCTCTCTTCTTTTCCTTGCAATTTATTTGTTAACGAAGCCAGGTTTTTCTGTTCTGTGATACCCACTCCCACCAAGCCTGGATATTAATATTGACATCCCGATAGTATTCTTAGAGATGTTCCCCTGTCCTTGTGTTTCATAGGAGTGAGTTAACAGATCTATAGATCCGATCTATGGACTAACGTTTTTTGGCAAGACTATTTCACAGTAGCATAAGAGACACATAATCTACTTGTCTCTGTTTTTGTTATTAATGTCTATGTCTTCATTCACAAAATGGCTCAGGCTTGTGGCATTCTATTTATAGCTTCCCCTATTCACTCTTTAGGAACAATACTCCCGTGAAGCATAAGTAAAGCATCCTGGCTTTTGGCTCAACTGGTGGATTCACACAGAAGAGGCAAAAGCTTGTCCATTGCTTTATCAATTGGTTCTCTAGCATCTTTCAATGATGATGACACATGGATGTCTGCCTAATGTCTGTGAGTTGCTTGTATGTATGATGTATGATACATGTTGAGTCACTGCCATCATTACTGAAACTCCATGCTGAAACTGCCCAGTGTTTGTTCAGTGCTAATCTCTCCAAGTTGATCCCGAGTTTTGTTCTACAGCCCAGCCAGACTTTAATAGTTTCTAGTCATTGGACATAACAAAACATTCTAGCTTCCAGCCCCCTTGTTGTCCATCCTTGGCCCTATCTTGAAGTCAGTCAAGCCCCCGAGAACTTTTGATTTCTTCAGCAGAAAGTACCATCTAGGACCACGGTTCGGATGTAAAAGTTCTCAGCCACTTTGAGCATCAGCTGTTACACAGTTTGACCCACCAATCCTGCTGGCCAATGAGGATGCATTCTCAGAAACATGTCATTAGATCATTTCATTGCGGAAACATCAGAGTAGACTCACAGAAATCAAGATGGTTATCACATTCCAAGGATTATCTTCTTATGGGACTGTCTTTGTAATAAAATACATTAACAAAAGGAGGTGTTTTCCACTTACAATTTCAGGTCATGACCAAAGCAGGGACACAAAGTAGCTAGTCACATCACACCCACAGTCAGGAGAAGAACGAGGATAAACACATCTCTGGTTGCTGCTACTTATGTTTATCCAGCTTTCTTCTTCACTTCATACCTTTCAGGACCTCATCTAGGAAACGTTGCCATTTGTGTGGACAAGGGCAGTTAATGGGACAAAACCCTACAGACATTCCCTTAGGGCAAATCTAGATAATTCCTTACCCAAGACTCTCTTTCCAAGGGGATTCTAGATGGTGGCAAGTTGACAATTAATAATCATCACATCATAAACCTGATTCGTGGCTGTCCTTTATGAGCTACCCTTCTGTTGCTAGATCATTGCTGGAATCCAGTAACTGGTCTTGTTTGCCATAACTAATCCAGCTTGTAAGTCGATAGCCTCTCTGATCCTCGATCCCAAATCTTCTCAGCCAGCAAACTGAGGCCTAGCTACAAACCTCTTCCCTTCCACATGCCTGGCATGGTTCCACCATCCTGACTTCTTCACAACTCAATGTCCAGTTTTCCTACCTCTGGACTTAGGCCCAATTGTCTCCACCTGGAATGCATTTCCTCTACATTTAGATGTCCTTAGAGAGATCGCTGATTCCAGGTCCGGGTCAAGGATTGTAAAGCTCTCCTTTAAATACCCTCTGTGCTATAGAGGTCAGCTAATCGTCTTGTCATGAGTGTGCTCTTTTTCTCTGAACTCCAGCCTCCTTGTCTGATGATATCCACATACCCCTATTCCCAACAGGACCATGAATTCTAGAAGACTGAGAGCTGCCTTACTTATTCTTTAAACTCCCAGTGCTAACAGTGTCCTGACACATAGAAGAAAAATGCCAGTAAATGTCACCAGAATGAAGGAGTGACAAATGTAGCATGAGTATGCTCGGTGTTAGTAGTAGCAAGCATCTATCCTCTGTCTCTCCCATCAATCTCTTCTGGCCTTAATATCTCTGAAGTAGAGACAAGGCTTCTTCTCCAACCTGTGTGTCCTTTAACACAGTGCTCGCTTTAGCTCAGCATAACCTCACACTGCACACTAGATAGCTGAATTTACGAGGAAGAGAAGGTTTTAAATCCAAGGCCTCTTGCTTAGGCTGACACAGATCTGAGCTCTTGACCTGCTTGGTTCTACTTCAGAGTAAGAGGATTTGGAACCAAAGGAAGCCTCCGCTCTGTGTTTCCCCTTAGCTGTCCTGTAGTTTGGGGTGCTGACTTTGGTACTGCCTCATTCTCTCCACACCTCTCTTTCTTTCTCACTGAAGCATCTTGTTTGACAGAGGTTCACTTGTGGCAGAGGCTCAGCATGGTGGGGAATAGAGCTTCCCAGAATACAGTCCAAGAACAAACAGCCTGTGACCCCGGGGATGACAGCACAAAAATGCTATTGACAAAAGATGGCCAGAGAACGGCTGCCTTTATTTGGACAGAGCGAGGAAAGAACTCTGAGAGAGTCTGTTAGCCAAGCACACCCTGGGTGTTCTATTGCTCTTTTGGGGAGTGTCACGTGCCTGGAATAGCTGGAGCCAGGGAAGAGATCCAGAAGTCTAGGAAGCTGCAGAGGGGACTTTTGATCCCAGGCTTACAAAGGAGCAATGTTATGTGAACCAATTCTCTCATGGTGGGGCCAGACTAAGGCTTGGTCCCCATTCACTAAGGTTCGAGGCCAAGGTCATGCCAACTTGCTTTTTGCCTGCTTAGGACGAGAAGGATTGCATTTTGTCAACTTTCCAGAGGAAATACAGCACCATAGTACTAGATGGGACCTGGGTGAGCTTGGTCCTGCTTGTAAGGTCCCACTGGCTGGACCCACGCACTGGACTGTTCCTCTTACCTCTGTTCTTGTCTTGTTGTACGTGTGACCTGAGTCAACCCTAAAATTCTTTGTTTTTTTTTCTTTGTATTGCGTATGTATGAGGTATGTATGCACATGCTCCCATATGTTTGTATGTGGGGGTATGTGTGTATGTGTACTTGCTAGTGCGTGTATGTGTAGAAGCCACAGGTTGACACTGAGTATCTTTCTCTATTACTGTCCTTATTGTTGTTGTTGTTGTTGTTGTTGTTGCTGCTGCCGCTGCTGCTGCTGCTGCTGCTGCTGTTATGAGACAGGGCTTTCTCACAGAGCCTAGATCTCATCATTTTGCCTAATTGGCTGGCTTGTAAATGCCAGTGATCTGCTTGTCTTCTCTTTCCCAGTGCTGGGCCACCACACACAGTTTTTGCATAGATGCTAGAGATCCCAAACCAGCTCTCCTTGTATGTACAACAAGCACTCTACACAGAATCATCTATCCTGTGCTTTAAAGTCTTTTCTGCCCCTGAATATTTGCTAATAATTTTCCTGCTGTTAAAAATATGGCCAATTAAAGTGTTTCCTATGGGACTTCATCCTTAGAACATGGTCACTGGTCATTTTTAAAGAATACTTGGGGTTGATAAGATGCTCAATGGATAGAATCACTTTCTGTGCAAGCCCAATGAACTTGGGTTCTAGGTCACATAGTAGAAGAAGAGACTGCACTTTTGCTAGTTGATCGCTGACTTCCACACAGCTGCAGTGTCAAGCACATGTGCACACACACATGTGCATGCACATACACATGCACATGTGCACACACACATGTGCATGCACATGCACACACACATACACAAATAAGATTAAAGAAAAATTTTTTTAAAAAACATCAACTCTGGAATCTCAGCTCTGATCTGTAGCATTTGTCTTACAATGTAGAGTTTTGTGCATGAAAGGAAAAATTTCTAGACATTTGCTTTAAAGTGCACCCATTTGCCTGCTGATCCATCTGTCTGGTGAAGTGTTGTTTTACTATGTAGCCCAAGCTGACCTTGAATTAATGATCCTCCTGTCTCAGTCTCCGTATGGCTAGGATTATAGGTGAGAGTATTCAGTTCACCTGGCCGGGGCTGTGACTTTGCAAAGAAGTTTGGAGGTTTCCGTTAGCTACAAGACTCTGATGCTGGGCGTGAGGCTGAATACTCCAGTCCCCCACTCTATTCTTACAGTACTCATAACAAGACTTGTTATTAGTCGAGTGCTTAATATGTTTGAGACAGGGTCTCATTGTGTAGCCTTGGCTGGCCCTGGACTTGCTATGTAGCTCAGGCTGGCCTCAAACTCACAGAGACATGGTTGCCTCTGCCTCCCATTTGTGAGGACTAAAGGTATGATCCACTAGTTCTGGTTACTTCCCTTAAGTTATCAATGAAGGAAGTAGAGGAGGGTGTTCAGTAAAACATGACTGTGGAATAATAAACAGGAGAAGGACAGGGGAGAAGAGAGAGAAGGTCTTTGTTCAAGACCGTATAATATTTTGCTTTGAAGCCATTTGGCGTATTCCAAACTGGGTCTTTTATTTCCTCAAAATCATTACACAAAGTCTGTGGCTATCTCTCTCACCATAGGGTTATGTGAATGATGCCAGTGTTTCCCAAGAGTGGAAAGAGGGAAGGCTAGCCATGCTTTTTCCCATTTCCCTCTAAAGTGTTTAGTCAGATTAGTCTTGCCTTCCACTCAGGTGTGAGGCAAAATGAACCAGAAAAGGCAAATTTTAAGCGGAAATGGAAGAAAGGTAAGCAGACCAGGAGCCTGGAGAGGTACTCCTAAGGAAAGTGCATGGAAAGGCGTGGTCCTTGGCTTGTTATATAAGATGAATGCTATTACAGGATAAAACATAACTGTTATAGAAGTGTGTGTGTGTGTGTGTGTGTGTACCTGTGTAGTGTGCACAAGCACTGTATGTATAGTTGTGTGTGCACATATGTAGAAGCCAGAGGAAAACCTCAGGTAGTGTTCCTCAGTTACTGTTTATCTTAGTTAGGGTCTCACTACTGTGAACAGACACCATGACCAAGGCAACTCTTATAAGGACAACATTTAATTGGGGCTGGGTTACAGGTTCAGAGGTTCAGTCACTGTCATCAAGGTGGGAGCATGGCAGCATCCAGGCAGGCATGGTGCAGAGGAGTTGAGAGTTCTACATCTTCATCTGCTAGCATAATACTAGCTTCCAGGTTGCTAGGATGAGGGTCTTAAGCCCACACCCACAGTGACACACCTACTCCAACAAGGCCACACATCCTAATAGTGCCACTCCCTGGGGCAAACACGTACAAACCATCACACCGTGTTTGTTTTGTATTGTTGGTTCTGAGACAGCAACTCTCATTGGCCTACAATTAGTGAAGTAGACCAAGCTGGGTCAGTGAACCCTAAGGACTGTCCTGTCTCCACCGCCTCAGTTCCAGGATTACAGGAGTGCGTTGCCTGACTTTTTTATGTGGGTTCTGGGAATCAAACTCGGGTCCTATTGCTTGCAAGGCAAACACTTTACTGATTGAGCCATCCCTCCAGCCCCCAAATGTGTATTTTTGATGAACACTGATGGGCTGTGTTTTAGGAGTTCTCACCCCTCTACTTATTGCTATCAATAAACAACTTAACCTTACCTAGGGTTCAAGTCTTGCCTCAGAATAGGTAGATGCACATTCTGTTACAGGCCACAGTGGGGATAGATAGTGTGCAAGTTAAATAAGCATCTTTGTCCATTGTTGCTCCTTGTTATGGGAAGAGTCTGAAGACTTAGTTTAGCCCCAATTGACCAACATTCAAGACTCTAGGATGCATGTTTTTAAACCTCACTTTCTTCTCTTACTTTTTTAAAAATATTATTGTATATGTTCATTGTGGTGCATAAGGACATTTCCCTACTGCACATATTGTATATTGAGTTTAGCTTCTCACCCACTGCCCTCTTACCCCACCCTTCAGGCTATAATTTTCAACCCAACCAGTCAAATTGACACACTGGGCAGTATAAAAGGGTCTCAATGCAAATGACTCCAGAGGAACACTTTGTCTGTGTGGATGATGTCAGTGATTTCACACGCTCCCCTGACAGAGACTCTCCACCCCACATTCCTTCTACCCTGATTGACATCTGAGAAGGAGATGCTTGCTTTCTCAAAGAGAACACTAAGAAAGTAACAGAAACCACTCAGGGCAGTAGAGGGGCTGCCAAGCCGCATGACCACTGCACGGCTCTCTACTTGGCTCCACTACTGTGACTGCCTCCTCAGTGGCATGGACCTGAGCAGAGCTGAGAAGGTGGGAATCGTTTCTGAGGACATTGGAGAGACAGAGACAGGCAGATCTCTTTGATTTTTGAGCACAGTGTGGTCTACGTTGGGGGTCCCAAGTTAGCCAAGAATTCTGTCTTAAGGGAGCCAGGGCACACTGGCCCTAATGTGAACCAACCCCATTAGCCATGTGTGATGAATTCCCAGCCTGTAGGCCATGTGCGAGCTACAGAAGAGCTATTATTAGGGCACAACCCCAAATTATAAGCTTACTTAAAACAATTTATTTTGTAACTTGAATAAGTGGCTATTCTTTTGTATGTAGAAAAAGTGTGTGTGTGTGTGTGTGTGTGTGTGTGTGTGTGTGTGTGTGTGTGTGTAGATAAGTGCACGTGTGTGTATATATCTTGGAAACCAAAAGACGACACTGGATCCTCTAGAGCTGCAGTCACAGGTCCTTGTGTAGTCAGGTGTGGTTTCTAGAAACTAACTGTTGTTCCTCTGCAAGAGCAGTACAGACAATCTTAGCTGCTCAGCCATTTCTTCCGCCCTGGATGAAGAGTTCTAGAATATGAACTTCTTAGATGGCAATGGCAAAAATGTTAAAAGATTAGACAGAACTGTAACCTTTTCATGTAATTGGAGCAAGAGGTTTTCCTCCATTGGAAGGGAAGGCGAAGGATGCCCAAGTTCATTTACATCCTGCTCCAGTTTGCCTGCTGCTGTACTGAGCACTGTAACCCTGGTTATAGATTGGAACAATGTAAGTGGACCCACTGCAGCAGCTGTGTCTGAGCCTACTCTGTGTCCAGTTGATGCCTCTTTTCTGACCATACTGATTTTCTATCTAATCTCTTAAAGTCTTTTCTGCCCTAGAGAGGTGAAGAGAAGGGTGGGGGGAGGTGAAGTGTGAGGTCCATAAAGCCCTTAGGGGGAAGGCTGCAAAATTAGCATATGAAGAAAAGGACCTTGACAAAGGGGAAAGTTGGAAAACTCCCCTGGCTGAGGCCAACTATGCCTGGCCCCTGAGGCAGGCACAAAGGCAGGCTAGGGTGCCCTGATGTGACCTATGACCCATGCCGCTAAGGTTCACAGCACCAATGGAGGAGAGAGAGAGAGAAGATGCTGAGATAAAGGATGCTTGGGGATGGGTGTAGAAGAATAGTAACAGAAAGCCTGGTGGGAAAGCCTGAACTGTGTAAATGAGTCCCAAAGCCTAAACTACATAAGAAAAAGCCCCAACTCTCTACAGCAGGGTCTTTGCTCTACCCTGGTTCCTCCCTTAGAACTGTATCCTTTTCTAATAAGCCTCCCTGCTTCTGCTACAACCATGTTTCTCTGCTCAACCCTTTGTTCAGGGACACAAGACTAGGGCATGCCCTCCCCCCAGCCCTGGAGTTGTTTGTTGAACCCCGATACCCACTCATAGGCTCATATGTCTAACCTCCTGAAGAGGACGTGCACTGTCTCCTGATGTCTCTTTGCAATGCCCTGACTATAAGGAATGAATGCATGCTAAAGAGACACTCCTCCCTCCTCTTTCGGCTGTCAGAATATTGCAACAGCGAACCCCAAGAAACTGGAATTTCCTGCTGTCATAGGAGAAGTCTGAAGCCCTGACAGAAACCCGTCTGCTGGAGAAAGATTTACAGCCTGTCAGCTGTCCTGACAAGAGTGACTGACCTTACTAGAGAAACTTGGAGCTGAGACAACAGAGGATGGAGCATGGATACCATACTTTGTCAGACTGCTTAGCTCTGAACATCTCTTTCTTTCCGTTTAAACCTCACCTCCTCAGGATACTGAATAGGGACATAGTGGGTCCTTGATCTCTTCATTGCTTTTCCCAGTGTGACCATATTGAATAAATCTCTTTTGTTTGCTTTCTATTACTCATTCAACTTCTAAGAGTATCTTTTTGAGGGCAGGTTGCTAAACCTGGCTTGTTGGAGGAGAGACAGTGACTCCGAATCACATGATGACTAAACACTGCAGGAGCTCTGAGTGTTGGTCTTGAACCACTGTTACCAATTCCTGTGCTATGTATTTGGGCATCTGGTAATTGATGATCCTATCCCTCTGGGTGCTACTGGCCTGAATGATCTAACTCTGTAGTTCTGAAAATTAAGAATATGCCTTTAGTAGTATTATGGTCAGAGTTTCAGGGCAAAAGCCAGGCTGTGGCAGCCCTAAGAGGTTTCTGATAAGAAACCCCCATCCCCAAATCCTAGTATGCCATTGAAAATAGCTGCTGCCAAGGAGATTTAACCAGTGTGGGCATTTGGGGAAGAAGTGATAAAAGTGTCCAGTGAACCACAAAGTCTGTTTGGGGGTACTGAGTTTTATCTTTAAAAAGTAGAAGAATTTGGGGCAGGGGCTAAGAAGTTTGGAATACTAAATAGTCCTGGCTAATATGTGGTCTGGTGAACACTGTCTCAACTCTTGTTCCGGCCCACCTTAGTTGACATTGGGTTGATTGTGTCTCACACTGAGCATACCTTGATGATTTATAAAAGCCCACCTCCACCGTGCCACACTTCCTCCAACAAGGCCACACCTCCTTACAGTGCCCCTCCCCATGGGCCAAGTGTATTCAAACCACCACAAGTCCCCATTGCCCTCTCTCATCCCCTTCCCATATTGGCTTCTATCCTCTCAGTGAGTCCCCTCTTCCTTTCAGGTCTTGTTTATGCACATATCTCACTGAGTTAGTTAAAGCTATTTGCCTGAGCATGGGGTGGGACTTATCAGTGGAACAGGGATAGCTTGTCAATGACTACACTTCTGACGAAGGCAATTCTACCCTTTGCATCATTAATTGCAGATGATCTCTCTTGAGAGGGAAGGGGCCTCATGGCTCCTCCTTCACCCAATAATGAAATGTTGAAATCTTAGGCAGGTCTTGTGCAGATTAACGTATCTGCAGAAGGTTCATGTAGGCAATGGTTCCCATGACCAGAAGACAAACACTGTGGCACATCATCTCTCCTATCCTTATAATTTTCCTGGCCTCCTTTGTGTGATGTTCTCTGAGTCTCTGAGGGGGAACTATAGCTGATTCAGTTGGGCAGAGTGTTCTGCCATTATTAACTCTCAACACTTTGACTACAGTATGAGGCTTCTCTGATGAAGCTATCACAGAATTAATCTCAAATGGGAAGCCAAAGCTGAGGCCAGAGTCCACAGGGCACTCTCTCATTACTCTAACTGTTAAACTTTCAGATGAATAAAACAGACGAGGTACTCTGGTTTCTAGGTCCATGGCTGCATGCAGGGACAAGCTAGTGACAAATTCAAAGAGACAGATGGAAAATGAAGGCGGACTTTCATTCTGCAATGAGGAGTCAATGCTTTTCAGGGGGAAAAAGGGGAAAAATAGACTCTAAATGCCTGTCACAGCCACAGCAGCATGTAGGGTTAAAGGGTAAAGGTTAGAGACAAGGCTCTAAGTGTGATCAGATATAATAGAGGCTTCAGGAGCACAGCACATTGTCAGTGTGTGTCACTAAGTGAATGGTTGACACAGCCCCCGAGCCTTCCATGTCACTTTAGCCCTAGCCTACATACAGTCTTTGTAGGTGGAGCAGATCTATTCATGAAATCCTGGGGTAGAGTTGTCAACAGCAGCTATACCTGTCTACCTCTGGGTCAGGCCACTGCTGACTTTGGTTTTAATGTTGTGGTTTAATAATTAGAAGGGCAGGAGCTGGAGAGATGGCTCAGTAGTGAAGAGTCTTTGCTGCTCTCATTGAACATCTAAGTTTGCCTCAGTATCCACACTGGCCAGTTCAGCACCACAGGTGACTTCAGCTCCAGAGGATCCAGCGCCCTCTTCTGGACGTTACAGGCACTGCACTCAGATGAACAGATAGGCACACAGACACATGCAAATGCACACAATTAAAAATAGAATGAGATTCCAGCAGGACAACCTTTCGGGACATCAGTTCTCTTATCCTGACATTCTCAAAGAACAGGACGAGAAGAAGTAGCTTTTCTTTCCTTTCTAGAAGCCAAAAAGTCTGGCTCGGGTTTTCCGTAGTAGTTGACTTTGTCAGGCTTACTCCAATAGAACAGCCCTTTGTGTATTTTTTCCCTGCCAAATCCCCTTGGCCTCTGAACTAAAGCAAACGCCAATGAACGTTATTGCTGAATAACTCCATGCATGTTTACGATATGTGTGGCTTTCTCTGTGTGACCTTGCCGAGGGGGCTGCTGCCCAGCCAAGGACTCGTTTGGAGCGGCAGGGGATGAGGAACGATGGACCAACCAGCCTAGCAGCAGAGCTGGGCCGATCTGAGAGGCAGTCAGAAGGAACAGGATCGCAGCACGTCCGGAGAAACGTGAACTGACAGAAACCGGCCACAGAAGTTACAAACGGGGCAGATTGTGTTTGACGGATGCCATGGGAAGCAAACTGAAAGAGAACAAAGGGAAGGAGAGGGCCACGAGACAGTGGACATAAATGAGCATGCAGAAGGCCTTTGTCAAAGTGTTGCTAACTGGGATCACAGCATGGGTGATAACTTCTGGGCTCCCCTCAAGGGTGAGCCTCAGTCACTGCAGTGAAGGCCTGGAGTCAAGTGGTAATTATCCCCTTTCCTCTCCTAAGGGCATGCTCTCAAATCCTCAGTTATTACACACTTGGGAAGAGTGAGCACAGCCGGGCAGGCAGCGCAGTGGAGCTTAAGGCCTTTAGCTTGCCCTGCAAGGGGTTTAGTGTGACACACTGAGTGTTTTGGAAAGGTAGCCATGGTGCTTGACCAGGACCACTTGCCACACTGATGAAATAGATTTCTAGTTAATGGTCAGCCATCTGTGGCCCACGGGCCAATTCTACTAGTATTTGTAGATAAAATTTTATTGAAATACATCTATCCCCATTTGGTGACATGTTGCCGGTGGCTCAATTGTCAGTGCATTCATAGAATTGAATGTCTGTAATAATGTGCCCCCACAAAGCCTACTATATCCGTTATTCATCTGCATAGAAAGTTTGCCAATCCTGGACTGGAGAGATGGCTCGGTGGGTAAATCACTTGCCTCTCAAGCATGAGGACCTGGCTTTGAGCTTCAGAACCTGTGTTTAAAAGCCAGGCATGGAGGTACACATTTGAGTCTCAACTCTGGATAATCAAAGATAGGATGATTCTGGAGCTGGTTGACCAGCCTTCCTGGGTCACGCATGCACACATTTTCTATTGGCAGATGGATTTATCTGCCCGGTTCATTCAGCCGCTTTAGGGAGCCTGACCATGGCTGTCTTTTGCTCAGTTCTCTTTTCTCTATCAGAACTTCTTACCATGTTATTCACTTGTATTTTCACTCATTGTTGTAACAAGGAGAGGTCCTGGCAGGCAGGGGTCTTGCTTGTGCCATTTCATCCCTCAGCATCCCTAAGCTCCCGGAACACAGTCATTAGCCACTGTGGACATGAGGGAATGAAATCGTGTATATGAGAGGAACGTGAGGTAAAGTATTCTGGTTTCTTTTCTGTGGCTGTGACAAAGTACTCCAAGGAAAGGATTTATTTCATCTTATAGTTCCTGGTCACAGTCCAGCACTGAATGAAGTTGAGGCTGGAAGTTGAAAGAGAACCATGGAAAATGCTGCTCTCTGTTTTCCCAAAGGCTTGTACTTAGCTAGCTTTTGCATAGAGCTCAGGGCCACATGCCTAACTATCATGCCTCCCACAGCGGGCGTGGCACTCTTTTATCAATTAGCAGTTAATCATAGCTATGTTCATAGGCCTGTTTCTCAATGGAGGCTTTCCTCTCTAGGTAAGTGGACAGTTAACACAAAACTGGGTCTTGTGATTGCATCTCCTGTTTACTTGCTGAGAAAACATTGATGTCACATTTATTGGAAGAAAATTCCAAACTAATTTGCTTCCCATGATCTTGTCAGAGTACAAATCTGCCTCAAAATTTCTTAGGTAGATATTCCCCTCCATAATTAGCAAGTATGACCATGAATGAATATGTAATACTTTCAGTAGCCACCTGAGCTCTTTCTGAGGTCACACCTTTGTCCTGTTGTTACATCTGTGACAATTAATATTGACTGTCAACCTGACAGAATCCAAAGTAACCCTGGAGACAAATGTCTGAGCATGTCCTTAAGGGATGTTCTAGATAGGAATGGAGGAGTTGTTCTTTCACAAGTTGTGTAAAACTAATTGTAATCTATTAAATTATGTTTAAATATAATTAAATGCAATAATTTTATTAATAATTCAAAAATAGATATTTTTCATACAACATATTTTGATCAATTTTCCCTTCCCCAACTTTCCTCAGATCTCTCCACATCGCTACTCATCCAATTTCATATTCTTTTTCTCACCAAAACATCAAAACAAAAATTAAAACAGAAAAACAAATAAGCAAAAAATAAAATAAATAAATAACAATGGCAAATCCTCCAAAAGCTCACAAAAAAACGCCAAGGAGTCCATTTTGTTTTGGCCAACTACTGCTGAATATAGAGGCTTCCATGGTGTGTGGCAAATCTGGTATATGCAGTTGCACTCCACTGGAGAAAACTGATTTTTCCCTTTCCTAGTAGATATCAATTTCCAGTAGCTTCTTAGTTGGGTTAGGGCCTTGTGGCCTTTTCCCCTTCTCAATGCTGGGGTTTTGTCTGATTTGAACCTGTGCAGGTCTTGTGTGTGCTGTCAGTGTGCCGTTACATCATCCGTGAGTTCAGATATGCATTGTTTCTGTTGTGTCTGGAAGATGCTGTTTCCTTACACACTGGAGAGTACTTTAGAGGAGATGGGAACCAAGAGGGTTCAGTGGATGGCCTAGCATTTTGTTACCTATGCCATCTGGAAGAGGAGAGGGTCCTTTCCATTCATGAAATTTTCTTATTCACAAAAATTCTCCTTTGCCTTAAAACGATTGCCATCAATTAGTAGGGTTAAATCAGAAGGACGCAGACACCAATGTGATCCAGGCCACACTGGTGAAAGACAAAGCAATTATGCATCAAACAGAGACAGTAGAAAGAGTGGATTGACACTCATCAAACATAGTTAAATAAATGGATTCAAATGACATTGGAAAAACAAAACAAAACAACGTCCCACCATAAAAGGTGTTGGGAGAACCAAATCATTGTAAGTACTGAAAAGAAGGAATTAAATATGTATCTTGTCTCTCTTGTATAATTTGTTTGACAGGTAACCAAAAAGCAGACAATGGGGAATTTATATTTATGGTAATATTTAGTGCATTAGAGATGATAAAGTTATAATGTCTCCATTATAAAAAGTTCTGTTTTATGCATGGAATCATTGAACATGTGACTACTAACCTTAGAAAAATGGACACAAAATATTGTGATACTCTTGCCCAAAGAACACACAACTTTGAAATAGTCATGCCAGAGGATGCAAGTTGGGTCTTCCCAGCCTCTAGATGCCATCACCAGTTTATAGAAAATGCAGAGAATACAGGATCATGCTAAAAGATAATACTTAAGTGCAACTGGAAGAACCTAGAATGGAAAACAATAAAAGAAGAATGATAGAGTTTTGTTTTTCTGTTTTCAAGATAAAATAAGAAAAAAGGAAAATGAAAGGAAGAACTTATGGATCTAAAGAAAGTCAAGAAAAATTTCATTCAGGTATAATAATTGAACCTTCATTGTATTCTGACTCCATGAACAGACTGGAAGTTTTTCAATATTTGGACTGGGGTGACAGTTCAGTGGGTAAAGTGCTTACTATGCAAATTCACAAGGACCTGAATTTGGGCCGCTAGAACCAAGCTTTAGAAGAGCACAAGACTCTTAACTGCTGAGTATCTCTCTAGCCCCTCAACTAGCTCTTTAAATGGCAAATAGGGGTACTGTATCAACAGAAATCATTTACTATGAAACATATCCGTGCCAATCAATGTTACACACATATTTTGACCTACTTAATCTTATTTGTGACAATAGTTGATGACACAATGGTGACATAGGTAATTACCACCCTGTTTTGTTGGCTTAAAATATTTAAGTCAGTTTGTATTGATTATTTTTCTGTTGCTGTGATGAAATACCAGACCAACATCAGGTTGGTATTTTTTTAAAAAATTGCTTTATTTTGGCTTAGCTCCAGAGGGAGATAGTTTCTCATTGGGGAAGACATGGCAATTGGCCAGGAAGGCACAGAGACAGGAGCAGGAAACTGGCTGACCACCTTTTCATTTGCATACGGGAAGAAGAAAGTCAAAACAGGAAATGGAGCCAGGCTATAAGCTATAAAAACACAACCCTCCAACAGCATACTTCTAGCAAGCCTTTATCTCCTAAATGTGTTATAATTTCCCCAAACAGTGCCACCAGCTGGTGACCAAGTGTTCAAATATTGCTGGGTCCATCTGCTTAAGGGGTGTGCATGTGTGTGACACAGTTCCTGCTCCTGGAGCATTGCCAAACCATTGACCCCCACATGTGCTGATGACTGCTGTTGGCCCGAAACTGACTAGCTGTCTCTTCTGTTTTACTTTCAATCTCTCTTTCTGGGGAATATTCTTCCCCCATTACTCAGAACTAATCACGCCATAATAAATGAAACAGATGCAGTTCTCAGGAATGAGAAGTGGAGGTGGTCGTGAGGCTGTGGAGGACAAGGAACAGGCTTGCCATTTAGCCTTTAGGGCCATGGGAAAAGATCTAGGCAACATAATCAGAAGCCATAAAAGCCTACACGGTCCTTTGTAGAAATTGCTTTTTGCAAGACTTGGTCAAACGTGGAATTATGAGGAGATACGTGTACCCTGAGGTCCAATGACAGCTGCATTAATTAGCCAGAATGAACTTGTGGACATCAAGGGTAGAGAGTTAAAGTGGTCTCAAGGAGAAAAGACATGGGTAGGGAATGAAGGAGATATCTATAGAAAGCAAACAAATGACAGTTGGGTTTATCTTATGGGAGGAAGGCTTGTATATGATTTAGAAACAAATAGTGTCAGAAGGAAATATGGCTTAATGGAAAAAGACAACTGGCTAATGGCTTAACTTTCATGGAGAGGTTGTTGTCAATTTGGGAGATGAGGTGGCAGAATTACTAAGATAAGGAAACAAAGATTAGAGAATTAAAAGCTGATGTACACGCATATAAAAAGTTAGTACTTCATCCTCCTAGTTACTTGAGGGATTGGAGAAGACAATGCCTAGAGAGACATGGGAGAGAGCTAGCTGCTTCACTTGCATAAATGTTAAAGCTTTGTAAGAAATTATTTTAACCTTAGTAGTCTGTCTCCTTTCTGTTCTTACACAAAAATAGTTATTAAAGACTGCTGTCTGCTGTCCCAGGACACTGCGAGAGCTGTGCTCAGATTCCTGTGAAGAACAGGCTGTGGAAAACCTATAAGGAAATGGGCTTCTGTTTGTGTTTAGTCTTTTTTAAGAAAGCAGGGGTTGGGATTAATGATCCTGGATTCATAGAATTTATGTAACTTTAAGGATTTTTTTAAAAAAAATTATTATCGGTCAAAGTCTTGATGATATAGCTTTAGAAAATAAAAGACGGGGTTCAGACTCTCTGGTTGGAAGAAGGAAAAAGAATGAGAAGAAGGAAGAAGGAAAAAATAAAGGAGGAGAAGGAGGAAGGATGAGGGTCCTTGGGCAGAGAGAGCACTTGAACTGACAGCTCGCATTCACTACTGCTCTGAGTCATTGCTGGGTCAGCACTGTTCCTTTCTCCCCCACCACCTTTCTCATGAACCTCTTCTCACTGAGCTGGACCTTGGCAAAATATCTGAGCCTATGTGGGACATTTCTCATTCAAACAACCACATCAGTCAAAATCATTTTCTTAATATAGTATGTGTCACCATTTCATCATGGTGATAACAATGTAGATGGAGTCACACACACACACACACACACACACACACACACACAAATCCAGTTTCAACAGGCTGCTTCTTTCCCAAGAGTCTACCAAGTACTAGGAGAAGGTCAGGCCCTAGGGTAAGAGTCATCTAAGCCATACATTAAGCCTGGAGAAATTGATGGGAAGTTAGATAGGAAGAGCTGAGGTTAGCCGGGTGATCCCAGGATATGTCATGTTTTGGTCAATCCATCTTGGAAACAGCCCATTTAGAAGAGAAGAAAGATAAGAAGAGATGAGCCATCCAGGTAAGGTATCTGCTTAAATCTATTCATTCATTCATTCATTCATTCATTCATTCATTCATTTATTTAGTAATGGTGCTAGAATGTAGAATTTGTGTACAAGGCTAAGAGAGATGCCGCTGGCTGCTAGGCACTTTGTGCTACACAACTTAGAAGAAAGCAAAAAGCTGCTACTTCATAACGAGCCATTGGCATCTCAACTCACAGTGTTGTAGGCACAGCTGGGGCAGTTGACATGAAGCAAACACTCCCAGGAGATACCTTGGACAACCCCACACCCCAGTCCATGTGCATAATCCATTCTAGCAAAGCTTTCTTTGTTGTAGGCTTTCCTTCCTGGCCCCTGCTCTGTCCTCCCCCCATCTCTCTAGCTTCTGTATCTTTCTGTGCTCTCATAGTGGACTGGTGGCTATGTCTGACTTTGAGTGCCTTTAACTACAGCCCATTGTCACATGTGACCTGGATACACCAGCGACCCTCAAGGACTTTCTTCTGCCAGTTGAATTTGTCACCTAGAAAGGACTTTGGATATGAAACAATTAGATCTGATTTTCTTCCTGTTCCTCTACTTGAAGAATGACCTCAACATGTTATATGAACACATATATGTTATATAGCCTAACACATATATGTTATATATATGTTATATAGCCTCATTGCTTTGGTTTATTTCACCCCTTTAAATAAAAAATAAGACAACTTAAAGAATCCGAGGACAGTAATTCCCTGTCATTTATCAAGAACTTTTCCTTGGTCAAAACAAAGCATTAACATTCTTAGCTGGTCACTTATTTATATTCCTAGAACCAATAGTCACGAAAGCCACTGTGTTAACACATTCAAAGCTTGCTGTGTGCAGTCTTAAGTAACTCATGGAAAAAGAACTCAGAGTTGGAATTCTTCCCTCAGACTAGGTCTGCTAATGCTCCCAAAACTGAGGTAGACAAAAAAATAATAAACCTGGAGAGCACTCATAAATGTAAATGGTTGTTAAACCTTTCAGTGGGGGTGATTTCCAGTTAAACATGTAAGATGTTAGCACGAGCGCCTTGGCAATCTCACCATGGCTATGTCATGACTTTAATTTAGCAAGAATTAATTGTGGGTTTAAGATGCTTTATACTTTAATGAGAAAATAGAACATAGCCTTGGGTGTGTTTTATTAACTTGGTTGTGCCTTGTATTTCAAAACAGCCTTGGAGGAGACAAGCCATGCGTCCTTACAAATGTGTAAGCGTTTCACCTGCAGCCATCGAGTGCTGAAATGGACACTGAGCGTTGTGGTACTTTGATGCACTTATTTTCAAAATGACGTGTTTAAATCAAGAGGTTGGAGAAAGGGCTTAGCAGTTAGTTACGAGCACTGGCTGCTCTTCCCAAGTACCAGGATTCCATTCCCAGCACCCACATGGTGGCTCACAGCTCTCTGTAAGTCCAATCCCCACAGGATCAAATATCCTCTTCTGACCTCCACTTGTACCATGCATCCATGTGGTTCACACATAGACATGAAGGCAAAACACTCATACACATAAAAATACATTAAAAACACATAGGTCAAGTGATATCCGAATTAGTATTTTCTTACCAGCCCCCATCCCTCCCTTTCTTATCATTCTTTCTTTTTAGGTTTCTTGTAGCCTAGACTACACAGTGTAGCTGAGGATAAGTTTGTTTTTCTTTCTTTCTTTCTTTCTTTTTTTTTTTTTTTTTTTTTTTTTTTTGGTGTTGGGGTCCGAACCCTGGGCCTTTCGCTTTCTTAGGCAAGAGCTCTACCATTGAACTAAATCCCCAATCCTAAGTTTGTTTTTCTTATCCTCCTGTGTATGCCATCCAAGTGACAGGGTGACAGGTGTGCACCACCATGCCCCTCCTTCTTTACTTACAAGTCAAAATAAGGAGCTAGGAACCCAAATCAAGCCCTTTGGGACTAAGAAGGGTTCTTAGTGGGAGATTTTAACACCGTGTCTTGTGGTCTGCTTGTATCCTGCCCCCCTAAGCACAGATTCATGGGTTGAAAGCTTGAATCTCAGTCTTCACTAAGGCAGTAGGAAGAGATGGGGCCTTAGGAAGCGGATTAAATGATGGATGAAGTTGGTACCTTTATTAGTCATGTTTCTCAATTTTGTGACAAAATTCCTGACAAAAGCAGCTCGAGGGATGGGGCTTTGTTTTGTCTCATGGTTTGAGTAGAGTACACTAGGGTGGGGTGCCATGGCACCAGGAGTAGGAGGCAGCCGCTCACACGGCATCTACACTGAGGAAGCAGAGAGAAATGGACGCTGATGCTCAGCTCATGTTCTCCTTTTATTCGTCCCAGGAGCCCAGCCCAGGGGATGGTGCTGCCCACAGTTACAGTGGAACTTTTCTATGTCATTCACTCTTTCTGGAAACATCCTCCTAGTCTCACCCAGAGGTGTTTCCAGGGTGACTCTCAACCCCATTGAGTTGATATTCAAGATTGACCATCGTATCACTCAGGAAACCGTATCACCTTCTCTGTCTCCAGACATAGTGAGAAAGTGTTGCCTATGAATGACCAAGTGGGTCACCTCTAGACACCCAACCTGTTAGAACCTGGATCTTGAACTCGCAGCCTTCAGAACCATTAGGTCTGGTGTCTGCATCTCCCCCCCTGTAGCACTATGCCCAGGCACCAGAGTGGCTGAGACAAAGAGCCAGTGAAAGGGCGCTAGTGAACAGCAGCTTTGATTCTGAGGAGTGAAGGGTACCCCTTGGTTTCCAAGGACCAGTTGGTGAGTAATTATTATTCTCGAACCTTCCCATTTTACATGTTTCAGTAGCTACGTGGCAAACTTCTCACCTCTGCACTCACATGCATCCCTGAATTAGCATGGGCAGGAAGTTGTCCTCTCATCAGCATATTTCTGAGTCAGCCTGAGCCTGAACTCCCAGAAGACAGGAGCGTTGTTGAAGTTTCATTTCTGTGGCTGTGAGGATCCTCTGACAAAAAGTAACTTAGGGGAGAACAGGTTTATTTCAGCACACAGTTCGAGGTTATAGACCGCCACTGTAGAAAACCAAGGCAGGGACTTTAAAAAGTTAGTCACATCACACCCACAGCAAGCTGGGAGAGAAATGAATGTGGCATGCTCTCTCCCTTGCTTGCTTACTTGTGTGTCTCCACTCATGCACTTCAGGACTCTGTCTTGGGAATGGTGCTGCCCACTGTGTACTGTGTCTTCCAATGTTAAATGACTTAATTAAGAGACTCCCTTTCAGACATTCTCATAGCCAATCTCTAACTGGACTCTTCTCGTGTTCTCTCAAGTTGACAATTAAATCATCACAGGTGTCAATCATAGCGACGGCAGTCAGAATAGCCAATTTGGACTAACAAGATCCCAGTTGGTGTGCATTGCCTTAACTCTGGCCTACAGAACCTATGGGATAGAACTAACCATATTTTCTTTCAAATAGGCAAGAAACCCAAATCTGAGAGGGGTCAAGCTACAGCTCAAGGTCAGAGAGGCCTGCATGGCAGAGCTGGGCTTGAAGTTCAGGCAGCGGACTGTGGAGTGTTGCAAGTTTCTAAGAGACTAGATGAGTCTCCTTGGCTGTCTTCTTCACCAGGTAAGTGATGTGCAGGAGGTGATGGAGAGCTTCCAATGGCCTAGAAATCATACAGCTCTTTCAGTTGTCCAAACATAAACTGGTATGTCTAATCTTTTGGAGAAAAAGAGATAGAATGTGGGTTTTCAGGCTTAGGTGTTTTTCCTCCAACAAGTCATAATGGTTATTATAAAAATTTTAACTTAAATAATTGTAATAAATGAAGTTTCTCCTTTTTACTTTATTTTTTCTTCCTTATTGCACTTCTTTTCATTCTACTACCTCTAAGCCCAACTCCATTTCTCAAATTTTAACACATATCAGTTTCGAATGTATCTCTTTATCTACCCAGATATGTACACACATGTAAACACATTCATACATACACAGCAAACATGTGCATACACTTAAATGCATACAGCACATCATATACAAACATATGATTCATGTGCACACATTCATGGTATACATGCATACACCCATGCACATTTGCCCAGATACACTAATGACACACATATAGGAACATGTGTGAGTGTGTGTGCATTCATAGTGGCATGATTGAACACACACACACACACACACACACACACACACACACACACACACACACACACACACACACACACAGCCTTGGAGGAAGATCTGGAATCCAATAGTGACGCTTTCATTTATGAACCGCATGATTTTGTGGTAATGATTTCTCTACACAATACAACCATCCTGGGTAAAGTACAGGTAGCAGTGTTACCTATAGCAGCAAATGGAGCAGTTAGAGCAGAAAAGGTTGTGGTAACCCTTCATGTGTGATATCTTTGCCCATCTACGCCTACATGGTGTATTCATTGCTGTGCTCACCACTGTCCTTGACAGAATGGAAGGCTCTGCTTTGCTTATGGCTTCTGCAGGATTAATGCATCCCCGTGAAGCAGCTCACATGCTGATGGCATGCGAGCAAATGAAAGGGGAGAGCAAATGCTCCCCTGGCTGTCCCATTCCTCCCATTGGACTCCCAAAGCTTCTTCAGCCCCTACAGCAGCCACCCATATCCAGTGGAGGTGTTCTCCCCTCTCTGGAAGCTCCCTCACAGATGCGCTCAGACATACCAGTTTCTTAGGTTGCTACATCCTGTCAACCTGACAATAAAGATTAACTGGTAGGCAGATATTAATGCACATGACGGGTGCTGTTTAAATCCTTTTGTGTCTTGGACTTTTGATTGAACAATACACTATGCCAGAAATACAAAGGACCCAACATCGCATTACCTACATGTCACCTGTTGGCAGACTTTAATGTGGGTCTGTTTTTCACATGTATAAACAATGCTATCATAAATTTCCAGGCACATAAATCTGTACGCATTTGTCTGGGCATTGCCATGGGATAAATTTCTGAAGCCAGAATAGTTGATAAAAATGTATGCATGCTTAACATTTTGGTTGAAGCTGCCGAAGGGCCTTTCCGATGGGCCACATAAATTATAATTAAGAATGCCAAGGTTGAATGTGTCTATTTCTCCAGAATCTTGTCAACACTAATTACGAAGACATTTCAAATCCTTATCAGATTCTGAGGTGGAAACCCTCTTTCTGTTGTTTTAATTGCAGTTCCTTGACTCACAGTAAGCTTACATTGATTTAATGAATGGAAGAACAGTCCCCATTCTCTGAACCACTCCTCATCTTTTTTATGTGAATATTTTTTAAAATCAATTGTTTCCTTTTTCTCTTTTGAGAGATGTTTTCATTTCATTTCTGTTGCGTTGCTGTTGTTTAAAGAAAATATTCAGACAAAAAGAGACTTGTGGGAAAGGGTTTATTTCAGCTTACAATTCCAGGTCACAGTCCACCATTATTAGGAAGTCAATGCAGGAGCTTGAAACAGCTAGTCAGTCACATCTACTGTCACGTTCATAGAGGAAATGAGTGCACATGTGTGTTCTCCTGGCTTGATCACAGCATTTCTCCATCTTTATAGAGCCCAGGATGCTCTACGTAGGGATTGGTGCCCCCCCCACAGGAGGCTGGGTCTTCCTACATCAATTAACTTAATTAAGTCAATCTCTTGTAGACATACCCACAGCCCAACTTTATCTAGACAATTTCTCATTGAGACTTTCTTCTTTGGTGATTGTAGGTTGCTTTAAATTGACAAGTCTAGCCATCAAAGGGAGAATTGTTCCTAGGATATGACTCATAGGGCTAGGAAGCACCATACCATTGATCTCCAGGCTCAGCCTCATGGTGATTTTTGATAATTTTTATATATTAAGGATTTTACTAGCTACTAGGGACGCATGCCTTTAGTCTCGGCAGTTAAGTAGCAAAGGCAGGTGTAACTCTCTGTCCAGCCTGACCTATAAGGGAATTCTAGTCCAGTTAGGACTACATACTGAGATCCTGTCTGAAAAAAAAATAGCGAAAAGGAAAAGAAAGAGAATTTTATTCCCTCACTAGTGACATATGCTAAGAAATTTCCCATTTTGTTGCTAATTTAATATTTATCTTTTAGGAATTTGAAATTCTTATGCAGTAAACCTGTGTATCCTTTCTTTTTTATACAGGAAATGTTCTCATCTTAAATTTATATAGTATTGCTTTTCTCTTTAGTATTTTCTCTTTAGTGTTTAGTGTATGGCAAATGTGGGAGCTCTGTGTGGATTGGGGTATGAGACATATTTAAATTTACTTAATCTTAAGTCATAGGAATTTGTTAGAGATTGAAGAAAGGCAAGAGGAAACAAACATTTGGAGAAATTGTACCTATTTGTTCCTTCAATTGGTCAAATAGTAAAGACAGATTGCCTAAGAGTTTATTGGAAGGCCTGGGCCACACAGGCCACCACTGGCCAGTAGAATGTCCTGTGATAGCGATAATATTCTACATGTGTGCTGTTTATGGTGGTAGCAAGTACAACCATGTAACTGTTAAAATGCAGCTCATATGCAAAAGGAATGGAATCATAAATAGTTTAATTGATTTAAACTGGCAAGCAACTTGTTTCTACTAGGGATCATAAATAATAGCACAGGTAGCACCAGAAATGACACAACAAAGAAGTGTGTGTGTGTGAGTGTGTGTGTGTGTGTGTGTGTGTGTGCATATGTGGATATGTGTTTATGTGCATGCATAAAGGCATGTATAGCTTGAGTTCATGGACACCTATGGACATATGTAAACATATAGCCTGCACTTATATAAATAAATATATGTGCACATTTTTTCATGTGCAGGAATGTAGCATGTGTGCATATATGTGTGTGTCCCTGTAGCATGAACAGATGTTTGTACACATGTGGATATGTAGTTTGCATGTACATATGTGTACAAGCATACACATATATTCACATGTGGGTATGAAGCATATACAGATTTCTGTGCACATGTGGTGTGTAGCTTGCATGTATGTATGAATAGCATGTGTTCACATACATGTGTTTCAATGTATGTGTTAATAATATCTTTGTTCATGCATGTACAAATAAGCATGTAGTTTATGTGCATGTGTCCATGCATGTAGATCAGAGATTTGTGTGCACTTTCACGTGTACATGTATACATGTGTAGGTGGCATGTGAGTGCACGTGTATTCTTACGTAGGCTTGTGACATAAACATTGTGAGAAAGATCATGTATGTAAGAATGAGAAGCTATAGCTAGATACTTCCTTTTAGAAATGTTGCTAAATATTTTAAGTCTAATTTGAAAAAGATAGGAAGCATTTTGTCCTTCGGATTTCTGGCTCTGTGGATGGGGAGGAGCATGCCTCTTAGTCGGTTCTCCCCTTTCCAGCTTTTGTAGTGTCTCTACTGTACTCTGTGCAGCAGTTCTTTCTGCATAGCCCCTGCCTCTTGTTCAAAGAAAACTTCTCTACATATGCAAACCTGAGGGCCTCATCTATATTAATTCTCCCCTCCTGCAGAAGAGGGTGTTCTCTCCTTATAAAACAAGCCAAGCAGATGCCCATACAGTATATCAGGTTGCTCACTCTGTAGCGATAATCTTTTCCGTAGGGTCCCATTAGTGTTTCAAGAGTTTGTAGCCCTGGCTATTTGACGTATGAATCCTGAATGACACAGAGGGGTTGGGGCCATGCATATGTGATGATTTTAATGTGCACATGTATTTGCATACAAAGGAGCCTTGAGGTGGGGAAACTTAGATTTCTATTTCTCAGAGAAAATGGACCTGTGGTAGTGTTGCCATGAAACACGTAGTCCCCAAATGGCTGGGATTGAAGCAAAGCCTTTCTTATGGCTCTGGGGAAAATGGCTGACTGTGGAGAAGGTGACTGTGTGAGAACAGAGGATGGGGACATAGTGACCTGGTCTGGCAGCGTGAATACGCAGGTTGTCAGGCATACAGCCACCAGATTTATTATGGAGGCGAAAGGCATAGAGTCTATGCAGAGCCATCTGGCCGCCTGTCAGCTGGAGGCCTGAGACTTGGAAGCAGACTGTTCTACATCCAAGAGATAACAGCTTCCCAGGAACTGGTAATGGGGTGCCTACTGGAGAAGCCTCATAATGCAAGGTGTACCCTGTGCTATTTTGTGATAAAATGGCAAGATGAAAAGACAGAAAAGGAAGCCATGGACATATAAGACCCAAGGCTTAGAGAATGCACAATGTGGCATCTCATGAAATTTTAATCATGAACTTCATTCCCATTCATTGAGATAAGTGGGGTGATAGGAGCTGACAAGCGACAGAAGCTGTCTCCGCTCCAGGTGGTGATTTATGGAGAGGTAGAGAGTAGGATGCCTCTGGCTCCCCCTTCCAACCTCACTTAACAACTTCATTAATAACTCAGATAAACAAGCCATCTAGTTCATGAACAGCATCTGATATTAAATTGTGAGGTGCTTGGAATAAAAGAAAACCCAGCACAACAGCCCACATGGAGGGAAAACAGAAGGTATCGACCTGGAGTAAATGAGGTTCTGATATGTACAAAATAATTCACATATTGGACTAGGGAGATAGCTCAGTGGATAAGATGCTTGCCACACAAGCACAGGGATCTTAGTTCAATCTCCAGCACCTGCATAAAAAGCCAGGGACAGTGGCATGTGCTTGGGACTGTGGAACTGGGGAACAGAGGTGGGCAGATACTGTACGCTTACTGACCAGCAAGTTTAGCCAAAATGGTGAGCTCCAGGTTTTGTGAAATAAAGTAGAGAAAGACTGAGGAAGACACTTAATGACAATCTGTGTCACACACACACACACCCACACACACACAAAATGCACACACACAATGCACACACACAATGCACACACACATGTGCATGTACTCCTATACCTACATGTTCACATGGGTAAACACATTGGGGAAGGGAATTGGGAGAAAGAAAGAAGAATTAGACATATTTAGAAACATTTCAGAAAGTCTCCAAACACATTTGGAGAAAGAGAGGAAATCCACTGAGTGGTAATTAGCATTCTGAGTAGAATCCAGACACTTCTTTAATCCTCACAACACAAGTAAGACCATTATCCTTCATCTCAGACGCTGCCCACTGCAGAACCAGAAACCAGAGCAATTCGCCAAGAACCTCCAGTGGGTACCTGCTGGGGGTAGGATTCAGACGTGTCTCATTGCCAGTGTATAAAGCCTAGTGTTCTTGCATGGGTCTATCGTCCTCCAAGGCTGCCTTAAACTGGGAACTTAGAAGTGCAAAAGCTCAAGTTTCAACCTCAAAGCCTCTGAACTGAAACCTGCATTTATGTAGAATTTCCATGTGACTCATGTACGTGTGAAGATAGGAAGGTTTGAACCGTGTGGTCTGTCCTTAGGCATGGGGGACTTAAGACTTTAATGAGCAGGGTAGAAGAGATGGTCCAGTCATTAGCACTTTTCTTGCAACTAGGATGATGTGTGTTCAATACCCAGAACCCATATAAAACAAATAGAAAAGCTGGATTTGGCGTGCGCTTGCAGTCCTAATACTGGGGATCTAGAGAGGGGATTCCTGGGACTCTATGGCAAACAAGCCTAGTGTACAAGGAGAGTTTCAGGCTGAAGAGAGAAATTTTCTTTAAAAAGAAAAGAAAAAAAGTGCCTGAGGAATGACACCAAAGGTTGACCTCTGTTACACACACACACACACACACACACACACACACACACACACACACACACACACAAACACATGTACACGTACACCCACACACAGGCACACATGCATGAACATGCACATACACAAACACAGACTCTAAATGATGTAGAAAACCTATGATTTTTTCTTGGCATGGGTTAGCCATTCCAATATTCACTTGCAGACCTAGTGGCTTCCTCCTTCAGTCAAAGTCACATGACCACAGGCCTCCAGGCTCTATAAAAATAAAAGGAGCTTTTTCTTTTTTTTCTTTTTTCTTTTTTTTTTCTTTTTTCTTTTTTTTGGAGCTGGGGACTGAACCCAGGGCCTTACACTTGCTAGGCAAGTGCTCTACCACTGAGCTAAATCCCCAACCCCAAAAAGAGCTTTTTAAACAATGACTCTGACCTATCCCTAAGGGGATAGGAACTCCACAGGAAGACCAACAGAGTCAGATAACCTGGACCCTTGGGGCTCTCAGAGTCTGACCAAAGAACACAGGCTGGACTTAGGGCTCCCCACACATATGTAGCAGATGTGCAGCTTGATCTTCATATGGGCCCCGAACAACTGGAATGGAGGCTATTCTAAAAGCTGTTGTCTGTTCTTATAGCTGGGCTGCCTTGTCTGGCCTCAATGGCAAAGGAAGCAGCCAGGCAGACTTGAAGTGCCAGGGTAGGGGATACCCAGGGACCCCCATTTGCTCAAAGGAGTGGATGAGGGAAGGATTGTGTGTGTGGTGGGGTGACTGGGAGGGGGGCAATTAGAGGGATGTAACATGAATAAGTAAAAAAAAGTAAATTAAAAAGACATTAGGATTAAAGCTAAGAGAAACAAATCATGTAATATACAATAGAAATAAATATATTTTCAATAATAAAAAAATTTTTTACTGTCAACTTGCTTTAGAATCACTGTGGGAACAAGCCTCTATCCATGTATGTGAGGGAGATTTTGCATGAGGTTAATTGATGCGGGAAGATACACTCTGAATATGGGTGGTACCATGCCACGGGCTGGGGGTCTAGACTGACTAAGGAGGAAAACTGAGCGGAACACTAGGATCCATCTCTTTCTGTTTCCTGACTGTGGATACCATGTGATGCAGCCTCACAGGCTTGCCGACACACTTTAAAACACTGTAATGGACTGTGCTCTCAAACTCTGGGCTAGAATGAACCCTTACTTACTTGAGGTGTTTTGCCAAAACAACGGGAAAAGTAACTATGAGGTAGTAAAGGGTTTAGAGACAAAAATCAGTGGTTTGTGTGTTTGTTTGTTTGTTTGTTTGTTTGTTTTTAACCGGATGCAAGGATAAAAGTAGCTAAGCATCAGGAATGTGGGTCCATGTGCTACAGGAATTTGGCAGGAAGAGGAAATGTGTGCCCCAGAAATCTGAAAGGGAAGGGCAGGAAGGCTAACTTAGTGGCTAAGATAGGAAACAGATTTCCTCTATCGCATGTGTGATAGCTAACTTCATTGTCATTTCGTTATGACCTAGAATTACCTGGGAAGAATATCAGTAAGGAGTTGTCTATACTGGTTTGGACTGAAAGTATATCCAGGGGAGATTGTCTTGATTGAGTTAATTCACATTTGAAGATCCAGACCACAGTTGGTGGCACCATTTCCTAGGCAGAAGATCCTGAGCTGCTTAGAGCAGTGGAGAAACTAGAGCTGGGCACGAGCAAGCAAGCAAGTGAACATGCATGCACACATTTTCCTGTGCTCTCCATTGTGGGTATGATGTGAGTAGCTGCTTCAGGCTCCTGCCTCGACTTCCCCACAATGGTGGACTGTAACCTGGCACTGAAAGCTGAAATAAAATCCCTTTCCCCAAAGCTGTGTTTTGTCAGGATACTTAGTCACAAAAATGGAGATGAACCTACATCCCCTGAAAGGTGTCTGAGTAGACACGAGTTCTTCCATTTTTTCTTTTTTCTCCTTTCATAACTTTTTAACATTTAAACTTTCTAGTACAAAGAAAATGATTATACATAGCATATTTACAACAGTTTAAAGTGAAAAAATGAATATTTAAACACAAACATTTAGTCATACATAGATTCAAACATAAATGTAAAATTGTAAACACAAATGACTGTCACAAGACTGACTTGATGAATCAATACACTGTTCAGTAATGGATGTTCTTGGCCTCCATCCGGTAGAAAAAATGAAAGATCTCTATTGTCTTGACTCTTTGACCCTATTAGTTCACTTCTATAATTTGTTACCGCTAAAACATTTTATACAGCTTAGAAGGTCAAAATTTGAAATCTACTGGAGAGGCTAAGAAGATGGATCAGTCAGTACGATGCTTGCCCTGCAAGTTTGAGGACCTGTGTTTAATCCCCAGAATCTATCTAAAAATTCCAGTGTGCTGGTACCCTATAATCTCAGCACTGGGAAGGTGACTGCACAAGGAGGATCTCTGGGCATCACTGGGAAGCCAGTATATTGTACTCTGAGAGCTCCAGATTCAGTGAGAGACTTTGCCTCAACAAACAAACAAACACCCTTAGGTGGAGCCTGATTAAGGAAGATATCCCACATCAACCCCTGGCCTCCAGGGGACACAGATACAGACACAGACACAGACACAGACACAGACACAGACACACATACACACACACACACACACACACACACACACACACAGACACACACACACACACACACACACACACACACACACACACACACCAACACACACACACAGACACCAACACACACACAGACACACACACACACACACACACACACACACACACACACACACAGACACCAACACACACACACACACACACACACACACACACACACACACACACGAGAGAGAGAGAGCTGGAGGAATCTAGTTTTCCTGGTCCAGCTCAGTGCAGAAGTGACTGTTTACTTTCATGTTTTAGTTGTTGTGATTTGAGGGCATGTGTGTGTGTGTGTGTGTGTGTGTGTGTGTGTGTGTGTGTGTGTGTAGAACACCTTGGTTATGTAGCTTAAATAGGACATGCTAGTTCTAGCTCACAAGCTTGTCCTTTGCCATTTACCAATATGTTCTATCATATTAGATTTCCAAGTGGGAATGGAGTTGAGTTCACAAACCCTCCAACAGCTTCCTCAGCTCCAGATGACAGCAAAATGTTCTCAGCACCGGTTTCTAGGGCCAATTGTGGATCTGAAGGAACTTCTTGGTGCTTTTCTCACACTGATGGGGAGATGTGGATGCAAAGCCTGTAGCACTTCGGAGCAGAATGGAATGATGAATTGGGAGCACCAATGGCCTGTCTGTCTTGTCTCTTCTGCCTTTGACATGGCAGAACCGTAGCATCAGGATTCCACTTAGTTTTCCCTTGTGTGTGTGTGTCCATGTTTGCGCAGGTGCATATGTGCCTAGGGGTCAGAGGTCACTGTGACATGACTTCCTCTATTACTCTCCACATTATGTTTGGAGATATAATCTGCTGCTGACCTGGAGATTGCTGATTTGGTTAGACTTGCTGGCCAATGAGTTCTGAGGATCCTCCTGTCTCTGCCCTCCTGTGTTGGCGTTACTGGCCTCTACCACCATGCTGTTTTCCTGTGTGTGTTCTGGGGATTGAACTGAGGTCATGCCGGCATGCTGGCACAGCAAGCATGTTACCAATGGAGCCATCACTCAGCCCCTTGGTTTTAATTTTGAAATAGAGCTTTCTAGGCTTTGAAGTTTTTCTCTTTGAAGTCAAAATATGGCGTACAAGCAACTCGGACAGACTCAGACATTCTCATACTATGAACTGCTGGAGTGGAACGTTCTGGTTTCTTTAACCACTCAGTTGTGTCACGTGATGGTTTTCTTGAAGCTGTCTTGTGAGAGGGCATGGGATGTTTAGAAAGAATATCAATAGAACCCACAAACAATGAGAGGACCGTAGCATCAGGATTTCTCTTACATAGCTACACTGTGCAATGCTTCACTGGTCTTCACTGGTTTTCCTTGACTTTGTAGAAAGATGAGTGCCAAAGAACTTCTTGTGGTATTCTGACTTATCCTGGCTGCATCTGCCTACTCCTGTCCATTTGTCAGAGCCTTTCTTCTGGATTGTACAGAAGATACTGACTAGCGTTTGGTGTTTGTTATTACACTGGATAGCTGGCACCCTGACAACGAAGTGTAAAATTGCCCCAAGGAACTACTTCTAAACAGATCCTCAATACCCTTTTCCTATTACCTCCTTTTTCCCCTACCATTGGTCGGTGGGTTAGAAGGGAGGCTGAAGCATTTAAGAACCCAAAATAGAGTTGGTTTTGGAAAAAATCTAAGCCTACAAACTACTCACGAAGGTAAAAAGTGTCAGAAATATCTGTGACCTTCCTCTGAGGTGTCTTCCTTAATCAGAATCACCTAGGAACTGATCCCAGGACATCAAGCATGGCAGTCAAACGCTCTGCTACGAGTCACATGTCCAGCCCACAGCCAAATTCCTTAAAGATTTTTTCTTTGAAAATATTTTACAATATATTTCGTGTATTTTGATTATATTCTTCCCTTCTCGCAACTGTTCCACTTTCAGCTCCACCCAGCTTCTTTCTATCTCATAATCAAAATAAGAAACGACCAAAACCCCAAATCAAAAGAGATCACAACAAAATCAGTAAGGCAAAAAAAACAAAAACAGCAACAGCAGCAGCAACAACAACAAAGACAAAACAAGAAGTGCACAAAAAAACAAAACAAAACAAAACAAAAAAACCAAAAAACCAAAAAAACAAACCATGGAATCCATTTTGTAATGGCCAATTCCTCCTGGGCAAGGATCCTACCCTGTAACATGGTTGCCGTACTCAATGACACTCCATTGAAGACAACTGATTTTCCCTTTCAGAGCAGGTATCAATCGCAAGTGGCTTCTTGTTTGGGGCTGGAGGCATTGTTTCTATTTCTCCTTCTTCATGCTTGAATTTCATCTGGTTTGAATCAGTGTAGGTCTTGTAGCCAAATTCCCAGTATTATTATTTTTTTAAACATTTTATGCACATGAGTATGTGCCTGTATGTTTTATGTACATTATGTATGTGGCCTGCTGCCTGTGGAGACCAGAAAGAGGCATGAGGTTCCCTGGACCTGGAGTTAAAGACAAAGATGGCTGTGAGCTGCAATATGGGTGCTAGGAACTGAGCCTGGGTCCTCTGGAAATGCAATAGCAGGTCACTTTTCCACATCCAAGTGCTTTACATGACAATTTTCAGAGAAAGTTAAATTTCTGTCTTTGATTATTTTATAAATATGTCCCCAGTGTATTTGACCCTGAGATTATTTTCCCTCATAGTTGGGGGACAGAGTCGGGTTGTGTGGTCATATTAAGATTTTAATTACTTAAAATCCATTTTTTCTTTTTCTTATTCCTACAAAATATGTGTTTACACCCATATACACATTTGAACATTGATAAATCTATAGATATCGAGAAAGATATCGAAATCAATTGATAGAAAAATATGACTTTTCTGTAAAAATCAATGATTTTTCTTTCAGAAGTAGGAACAGTATTGATATAAGAACCTGTGATTATTTTTTAAATAACTGATATATTGGGGGGAGGAGCATTTCGTATCACATGTAGAGGTCAGGGGACAGTATGTAAGAGTTGGGTTTTTCCTGCCACCACATGGCATGGCTTCCTGGGATTGAATTCAGATCACTAGACTCAGCTTGCTGCATCATCTCATCTGCCCAAGAATGTGCAATTCTTTCTGTTATAAAGCCTGTACTTCATAGGGTTGCTCCCACAGTAACATTTTCCACACAACACCAAGTCTCCACTGTGGCATTTCTCACATTCAGCTCAGATGACCTGTAGCAGGGGTGTGTTAGTTGATTGACTTCCTAAAAGTCAACTGTAGTAGAGTTGACAGTAGCGATGGTCACAGAAGTGGGAGCCATGCTTTGCAGTGGAGTGGGATGTGGGTAATTTTTACAACATCACTCTTTGGAGTAACACATAACTCTTTGGATGAAATCCATTTACAAGTATCTTTAATAAAAAAACTTAAGCATATTTCCAAAGTTAGGTCTCACGTGACCTAGCTGCCATGAACTGGACGTATTTATTACCAAGTAATACCATAAATACTTAAAACTACAACTGCCAAGGTGCATACAATAAGCTTTATGACCCGAAGTCTATCCTTTTATATTATTTGGTAGATACTCATCGCTCAATTTCATTAATCCATAAAACACTTCCTATTCAATAATACAAAATGAGAACAGGCAAGACCTTTGTTTTTACATTATGTGAAAAAAAATTAAAGAAAAATTGTATCATGTGCATGCTTGCTTTGGGAAGGGAAAGAAAGGGCTGAGTATTGCCCTAAAAGGTTGAGAACTAAAATGACACCTAGCAAGGGGCCCTTAGTAAGTGTTCTTGGCTTTGGATATGGGCTATGTTCTTAAGAATAGGGCAATTAAGTGATACTTGCATACTGAAACTTAGGCTAAAATTTAGTCTGTAACCTTAACTAGTCACAGGAGTCAGTTAGTCTCTCTGAACTCAACTTTGACACTTACAAGATGGGTTCAAAACACATATTCATGTTTAAGGATCAGATGTGTTGTAATCATGGTCTGTATAGAGCTTAGCACCAAACTAGTGCTCAACGAGCATGTTTACTGCAAACCAAAATAAATGTATCCATGGTCTGACAAATAGATGTATAATATGAGTGTCAAATGAATTGATATATTCTATATTCTGCTTGATACTGCATCAACTAAAGTGCTAAAAAATCAATCCATTAATCAAACATAATAGAGGAATACCTGATATCTTGTTTCAAAAAGAGACAGATAGATAGATAGATAGATAGATAGATAGATAGATAGATAGATAGACAGATAGATAGATTCCATGAAAAAATTGGACAAAATATCCAAATGAGACATTCGAAACAAACCTCTGATGTAATGAGTTGGAAAGATGAAGGTTCTCTGAGATAAATAAATATGCATGCAGAAATAATTGTGCATTAATTTTCACCTGCCAATGCAGATATCTTCTGAAGATGTCATTTGAAACTTTAGTGTTTTCCAATATCCACTGAAACTTAGAGCTCAATGCTTTTCGTTAAGTGGGTGAAACTGTATGTCCTTAATGGATAACTGATTAAGTTCATGTGTCTTTTAATCAAGTGATTTCATTTCCAGTTACCAACCTTAAGGGTCTGATACCAAATGTGTTCATGCACACATAAGATTGTTCAAAAACTATTTTGAAAGCATCCGTAATGAGGTGCTTTGGATACATTTTTGTAATGGTGTGCTTAAGTTGTCAATATCACACAACCTAGAATCATCTAGAAGTAAAGTCTCAATGGGGGATTGTCTAATTTGGACCAACCCGTGGGACTGTCTAAACTATGTTAATTGATTTGCAAAGGCTATGCTCACAGTAGGTGACATCATTCCCTAGACAGGGATCCTGGACTGTATATGGGTGGAGAAACTGAGCCAAACACAAGTAAACAAGCAAGCAAGCAAGCAAGCAAGCAAGCAAGCAAGCAAGCAAGCAAGCAACTGAGCATGCATGCATTCATTTCCCTCTGCTCTTACCTGGTTCATGTTTTTGCCTTATTTTGCCCAACAATGGGCTCTAACCAAGAATTCTAAGTGGACATAAACTCCCCATTGTCAGGATATTTTTTCCACAGAAACAAAACCAAAACATGCTTATTATTGATATTAATGAACGTTGAATAAGACAAGCTGCCTTCCATAGAGTGAGTGGGTCACATCCCACCCAAAGGTCTGGATAGAACAAAGACTGATCACAGAGTCAAAGAAACTCTGCTAGCGGAACTCTAGGCTTGGATCACAGCTTTGCTCTACCTGTTCTACAGCTCGTCTCACTTTGCAAGTGTTGAACTTGCCATCCTTCAAAATGGTCTAAGACAATTCCTTAAGATGAATCGCTCTATGTGCGCATAATCATAGTCAGCCTTCCATACTGCGGAATTCTATGTCCCTATATCCAAGCAACTACAGATAGAAAGCAATAATAGTAGAAAAATGTGCTGGCGCTGAATATGTATTTTTCTTGTCATTATTCCACATACAGCTCATCTCACAAATCTCAAACTAGTATTTGCGTTTCACTAGGTCTTAACGTAATGTAGAGACGATTTAAGACTCTGCAGGAGGCTTTTCGTAAATCCCACGTAAAACTATGTCACTTTATGAAAGGAAAGTAGACTTAAGCGTCTTCAGAAGGTGTCACAGGTTACTACAGAACGGCTGTACATTCAAACCCAATCTACCAGTTCTATGTCTCTGAAGGATCCTCACGAACACAGTAAGAAAATCACAAGAATCCAACTAAAGTTGAGAGGGTTCATTCAGTTAGATGCGAATTACAGACATACTTTAAATTATGATTATAGGTGCTGGAGAAATGACTTAGCTTTAAGGGCTATTCCAGCGCTGGGGGTTAGTCCCCAGCATTGACATCAGACAGCTCATAGTTGCCTGCAACTCCACCTCTAGGGGATCCAATGCCGTCTCTTGCCCTCTTCAGAAAATCTCATGGCATATATCCACACAAATACATAAAATGTAAAAAATTACGCTTATGTATATAATACACAAATTTGCTGTTAGGTTCTAAAAGGAGACATAGCTGCACTATGGTGTGGGGAGATGGATCATTTCCTTAAGTGCTTGTCATCCAAGGATGGGTACCTGAGTTTCAGCTCTGGTACCCACACAAAGAATAGGCATGGTGACACGAACCTATTCCCCTGCTTGTCTAGCTCAATCAGTGACCTCACCATCAGTATGAGACTGTCTCAAAAAGTAGGAGAGAATGTGATTGGGGAAGACAGCCAACATCGACTTCTGACTTCTACCACATGTGCAAGCCTGTGTGCACACACAGGCTAAAATCTACTATTGGATCTTTTCTCTGTTCTTGCCAGCTTACTGCTTCTTGATTATTTTTCATCCTTATCCCTTCTTCTCCAGCCCTCGCACCGGTGATGCTCTGTATGTGATGGATTTAAAGTACGTGGACTTGCTACCTTGCTCCCAACGCTGCCTGAAATTATTGCATTTGTTGGTCTCTGGCTTCACCTTACCGCTTCAGGAACCAGGAAGAATAAGGTATGTGTTATCTTGTCATGTCTCTCCACGGCTGTCTGCGTTCCTTAGCACTAAGACGCACGCTACCAGATTCCAGGGTTGGCAGCTACTTGAGCTGAACTATTCTTGAATGAAAATAGTAAAAATTGGAACATCTTCCCACATCCTTCAAACATTGAGCTATGCCGCATAAAAGCCAGCCTGGGACCTATCTTCATAAATGCCGTTTTTCTCATAATCATAATGGCATCCCATAATGATAGCTTCGCTCACTTTTGGAAACATCACCTCATTTGGTTCTCACACTGTCAGATAGGAGAGGAAATTCTCTATTCTTAATTATCTAAAGTTTAACCCAATGAGTCCAATCAATGCTACTGCCCACATGTGCATTGGTGTGAGGTCATCCGCTGAGGCATGGACAATCTACCAGTAACCACCTCCCAAAGAAAAGTGACTCGCTTTTCTCCAGCCATCAACCTCTCTGCAAAAAGTGGGGTCTTGTGAGTCCTTTCCTCATTTATGCCGGACTGTTGATTAATATGTTCTTGTGAGTCTTATGTAGGTCACCATAGCATTAAGAGCTCATGGGAACAAATCCTGTACAATTCAGAAGACCTCCTGGTCTTCTAACACTAACAGTCTTTCCTCTCCCTCATACATGATGTTCCCTGAACCATGGGTGGAGTTGGGTTATAGATGTCTCACTTAGGGTGGGGCACTTCACTGTAGATTAGTCTCTGCATTTTGACCAACTGTGATAATAATAGCAAAGGATTTCCTAGCCTAGTTTTATTTATATTTAAATGGAAACAGAGCCCTGAAAACTTAGTTAGGCTTGTAAGAAAGCCAAGCTTGTAGTAATCTGGGGAGAAGGGCTTCTTATCCCTATCTTCTGACTCTGAAGCACATGCTTTTTGTCTTTCATTGTCTTCTTGTATTTATTCCTCCAGTTCTATCTTTCAACAATATTTACTGATTGAACTCTATGTCTGGGTGTTGCCCTAGGTCTTGTGGAGGTAGTGAGCAATGAAATAGTCTGTGTGCTATCTTCTTCCATGGACTATCTCTATGGAGGGAAGTGTAGTAAGGACAATGGGCATAAAAAAGTTTAAAGAAAAAGTCATCAGAGACTCTACTGAGGCAAAATATAAGAGATGTGTGTGTGTGTGTGTGTGTGTGTGTGTGTGTGTGTGTGTGTTATGCATGCAGAGGACTTTTTCTTTCCCTGTAGAAAGTTTTAATGAGAGAAGAAGAGTAGAAGAGGAGAGGAATAAAGGCTGGCCATGAGCACATGGAGGGAAGGGAGGAGGGAAATGGGGAGAGAAGAGACAAAGGGGAAGAGAGCAAGAGCGCATAGAAGAGATGAGCAAAAAGGTGCGGAGGACTTTAGATGTATTGCTCTGACACTCTTCAGCTTACTCTCTTGAGACAGTGTCTCTCCTTGAACCAGATGCTAGGTCAGCAGCCATCAAGCTGCAGTAAGCCTTCTGTCTTTTTCTCTCCCCCCATAACACGGAGGTTATAAGTTTGTGTACGGCCATCACATTTAAAAACATGAGCACTGGGGATTTGAACTCAGCTCTTATACAGCAGTCTCCCCAGGTCTGAAACATTTGCTTAGAGTTACCACAGAATGAAATACTATACATCTACAAATACAACAGCTAACTGATGCTTGCCCCTTCACAGCAATTCCTTACGAATAGAGGTCTTTTGAAAGATCACTAGAAACTCCCTTGCTTCATTAGTGGGAGTTGTGACACCTTCTTCTGGGTCATGCTGACACATTCGGTATTAATCTATGTCATAATACTGTGTAGAGTTCAAGCCTCTGTCCATTTCTCAACAGGAAACAGACAGCCATCTGAGGGCAGGAGTGATGGAGAATCAGATAAAGGGAGACTTGACAGAGGCGTAGGCCAATGTGAGTGGACATGCTATGAGCTACTACTCAACACCAGATTGCAAAGCTGTAGGAGGGGACAGCAGACAAGCTCTTTGGCTAGCAGGGAGCCTGCAGTGACACAGAAGAGAGGAAGCTCGGTGGTGCATTCCTACCTCATATTCCTCTGCTCATTGCTCCACTGGGTCCAGCCAGGAGCAGAGGGCAGAGGAGGCCATCGAAGGTTCCAGAGCATGTACTCTACAGCAGAGAGCAGAGTGAGAATGGAAGTAAAAGTACAACTTCTGAGTCTTGCCACAGAATCTGCTCCCAACGGCCTCCCCTGGCTTGGTTTGGAACTCCAATAGTCCTCATGATTATTTTCCTAATTCAATGTCTGTTTGCTTCTTGTAACACAACCTACTTTGTCCTGCAGCAATCACGTAAGTTTAGGAAAATCAGAAAATGTACCCCACCCCTGCTGCTTAAAACTTAGCAACTCCTTCCCATCGCCCCTCTATTAAAATCTACATTCCTGGGGCTGGATGGTTAAGAGTGCTGTGCTCTTCCCGAGGACCAGGATTCGGTCCCCAGCACCCAAGTCAGGCAGCTCACAGGATCTCTACTTGTAGGGTTAGAAAGATGACTCAGAGGAAGAGTGCTTGCTGCTCTCCCAGAGGACCTGAGTTCATCTCTCAGCACTCATGTCTGGCAGCTTACAAACACCTGTAACTCTAACACTAGAAGATCTGACACCCTCTTCTGACTTCTGTGGGCACCCATACCTACATATCACACACACACACACACACACACACACACACACACACACACACACACACACACACTGAACATGCATGCATACACATACACATGCATGTAAAATTAAGAAAAAATCAAACATTAAAATCTATACTCTTTAATGCCTCATTAGCCTCTCCTTGAACAACACTGTCTCATTTTCCAGCCTCAGGGGCTTTTCATATAGTCAACTTGGTTGTAATGAGAAATAACTAAAGGTTAATAAGAAATACTTTGGACTCTGTCTATGATAGGCTTCCCAGGACTCGGACTCTGACTCTCTCTCTCTCTCTCTCTCTCTCTCTCTCTCTCTCTCTCTCTCTCTCTCTCTCTCTCTCTCTCTCCTGTCAATTATATCATGAATACCTCTTTTCTGCCATGTGCCATGTCTTCTTTAATGATAATGAAAATCCTGTGAAACTGTGAGCTGAAATAAGCCTTTTCTCCCTAAACTTGTTGGTATTAACTCACAGCAACAAAATTGACCTTGCATTCATAGTTGGCCTTGCTGTAGCTGTCTATATGAATTATTTTTTGCCTTAGCTGTTTGGTACTTTCTCTCTACTTTTCCTGAAATATTTCCCTGAAGTTGTTGTTGTTTTTCTGGGCTCACTCCTCAGAGATTTGCAGCGATGTGATATACTTGAAGCACATCAGTCCAGGCCTGGTACAGGCCTCATAGAGTGTCAGTGATGGGAAATAGGTGCTTGGAATGTGTTTTGTTCTCTATTGGATTCACATCCACCTTCTGTCTAGTGTAGACTTCCTTCCAGGTCTCCATTCCTTGAGATCATGTTGATCAATGTTAAACCTTCAGGCATCCCTGCATCTAGAGAAGGGTTATAGAAACAGCTATTGGTATTGTGGATGGAAGGTGTGGATACAAATATATGTAGACTCTTACGCACTAACACACATATGTAATATGCATGCACATGTATATACACACAGAAATGTGTACATGTGTATTAAACTAGCAAAGTATAGAATAAGATGCATTCTATCTGTATGTTTGAAGGAAAGCAAGGGCTGAGTTTAGGAATTATTTGAGTCCAGATTATTTGGAATTTTTCTATATTAGAACAACAGCAACAAGGAAGTTCTAGAAAGCATTAACTGTCATCACCTGGAAAGAAGGCTCAGTTGAATAATTGTCTTTATCAAGCTTGTCCATGGACATGTCTGTAAGAGATTGCCTTGACTGTTACTTGATGGAAGAGGGCCAGGCCTACTCTGGGCAGCACCATTCCCTGGGCAGATGATCCTATATAAGAAAGCTAGTTAAGTATGAGCCTTTCAGCAGGCCAGCCAGCAGCATTCCTCGTGGTTTTGGCTTGAGTGCCTGTCCTGACCTCTCTCAGTGATGGACTATGACTTGGAAGTATAAGACAAACTATTTCCTTCCTTAAGCTGTTTCGGTCAGGGCACTTTGTAACCATTACAAATGGGAAAATAGAATATAGGGGAAGCTATGATATCATATCCCCAGCCCCAGAAATCAGTCTAAGTTTCCTCCATGTTCACCTCTATCCAACTTTAAGCCTTTAGTCCTCTTCAGCACTTTCAGGGTGAGCCGCCACCCCCTCAAGAACCTTTGTACTGGTCAGAGCTCCTGGCTTCAGAAAGTCCTCCCAGTGGGGATGGGTAATGAGGGCTATTTTCTGAGGGCTTTAGGAATCTCACCAAGGATTGCTAAACTCTGTAATGAGGACATAATTTTTGTTACATAGAGGCTGGGGGTGGTAGCCAGTCCCACTCCCAGCTCCGTCGTGCCACTAGAGATAAGTCTCACACACCATTGTTCTTGCTCTTCAGGTTTCTTGATTCCACCGAGATGACTGCATGTACATCCTGCCAGAGTGAGGTGAAAAGTCTATCTGGCTGCTGCATCTGATCAGGTGGAGGATATGTAGACCTCAAGAGCTTCACACTAAGTATCTCCCAGGCCCCTTATTGAGATGAAACATTCAGTGAATGACGATATGTGAAGGAGGAACTTGATCTAATGATAAGAACAGTGGAAGAGCAGATTCAAATTCATTTAGAAGAAAATGAGTTAGAAATGGTTCATAATTAAGTTAATTAGGTGCCTAGTTCATGCAGTGGTTAATTTGTGCTTATAGCACAATGGTGGTGCTATTGGTTTGCGAAAGAGCCATGATCTATTATTTTTGTGATTCAGACATACATGGTTTCCCTAGTGATCCAAGGCCGAAGATGAAGAGTCACAGAACCAGTTGAATAACTCCTTTTGAGCACCAGAGAAGGTGGTTACTCTGGGGTCCACTACTCAGCCTTCCTCCATGGAGTTTTCCAGATCCTGGGGGAAATGAAGGATTTGGGAACTGAGTACAGGTTGAACTGGCACAGCATTGGAGCTAAGCAAGCCAGGGAGGAACTGTGGCAAAGACAGCTGTGATGATTAGCTACATGTGTCACCATGATTGGTTCCCGGGATACCTACAAAGCCGGAAACGCACACACTGCCTCTGGCATGTCCTTGGAACAGTTTTAGACAGGATGATCCTTTGATTCAGTATTCTGGGTAAAGAAAATCCACCCTCGCCAAGGTAGGGAGGCATCCTGCACCCTATTGAGGGCGCTTTAGAACAAATGGTGAAAAGATGGAGTCTCTTTCTTCTGGCGTTGGGACCTTCAACTTCTCCTGTCCTTAGAGTCACAGCTCTCCATTGTCAGACCTTTGGACCCCACCTTTGTTTCATTTTTATTGCTGTGATGTGCTGCCTGGTTTTCTGTTACCTTAACACAAACTATCGTCATCTGAGAGGAAGGAAGATTTATTTATTTATTTATTTATTTATTTATTTATTTATTTATTTATTTTATTAAAGTCTTTCTAAGATGGGCCTGAAGGACATTTTCTAATTAGGGGTAGGGCCCATTCCATTATGGGCGGGGCCATCCTTGGGCTAGTGGTTCAGGGTTTTGTAAGAAAGTAGGATGACCATGTCATGGAGAGCAAGCCAGTAACAGTGCCCCTCCACAGCCTCTGCACCCGCTCCTTTCTCCAGATTCCTGCCATTTTGAGTTCTTGCTCTGACTTCCTTCGATGATAGCCAGTGCTATGGAAGTGTAAGCTGAATAAATGTTTTTCTCTTCAAGTTGTTTACTCATGTTGTTTCATCACTCCAATAGTAACCCTTACTAAAACATGTGATAAAACATTCTGATAACTTTGGGGAGGAAGGGTTTATTTTATATCACAATTTCAAGATATAGACCATTGCAAGGAAATCGAGGCAGAGGGAGCTTGAGACAGATGGTCATGTACATCTACAGTCAAGAGTAGAATAAGTGTATGCATGCTTCCTTAATTGACTGCTTGCACTCAGGTTAATTTCTCTACTCATACAGTTCAAGACACCTTGGCTAGGGAATTGTGCTGCTCACAGTGGGCTGGGTCTTCCCACATCAATAATCTTAATTGAGACAATTCCTCCTAGACGTGCTCACAGGCCAAACTAGTGTAGCTAATTCTTCACTGAGACTCTCTTCCCTGGTGGTTCCGGTTGTGGCAAGCTGACCATCATAGAGCCCTGTCACATGATTGGCTTCCTGAGTTCTCAGGTTGTCAGGAACAAGTTTAGTGATATCAGCTTTTCTGATTCTCCAGTTTGAAGAAAGCATGCTGGGGTTCGTGGCTTCTATATCCAATTACACCGGTTCCCATAGTAAAACCATATATAATCTATTCATTCTGGTTCTCTAAAGACCATAATACTCCTCCTAAAAGGCAGATGCGCAGAGACTAGCATTGGTGTTTTCATTAGCATCCTCGGTTTTCCTTAGTAGAGAAGCCACTACTTTGTTGGAGATCATAACCCATCAACTCCACCTCTCAATGTTTTTGTGATAAAATGGCAAGCAAAGTATAAGGCTTTGGAGTGATTGAGACTAACGAGGTGAACCTTTAAAAGGACTTGATATACAGCCACCCAATTAGACAAGATGGATGAAGCAAAGAAGTGCAGGCCGACAGGAGCCGGATGTAGGTCTCTCCTGAGAGACACAGCCAGGAATACAGCAAATACAGAGGCGAATGCCAGCAGCAAACCACTGAACTGAGAACAGGACCCCCGTTGAAAGAATCAGAGAAAGAACTGGAAGAGCTTGAAGGGGCTCGAGACCCCATATATACAACAATGCCAAGCAACCAGAGCTTCCAGGGACTAAGTCACTACCTAAAGACTATACATGGACTGACCCTGGACTCTGACCTCATAGGTAGCATTGACTATCCTAGTAAGATCACCAGTGTAAGGGGAAGCCCTGGGTCCTGCTAAGACTGAACCCCCAGTGAACATGATTGTTGGGGGAGGGCAGCAATGGGGGAGGATGGGAGGGAACACCCATAAAGAAGAGGAGGGGAGGGTTAGGGGGATGTTGGCCTGGAAACCGGAAAGGGAATAACTTTCGAAATGTAAATAAGAAATACTCAAGTTAATAAAAATAAAAATAAATAAATAAAAGGACTTGATATGATTGTAAATAATTCTCTCTCTCTCTCTCTCTCTCTCTGTGTGTGTGTGTGTGTGTCTGTCTGTCTGTGCATGTGTTATTTTGTCACAACAATGAGAAAAATAACTAATGTTTCCTTCTATTCATCTTCCCTTCCTAGGAATTTAACATGAAAACAGGAGCTCTAATTGTCATCCTGGGCCATGAGGTGCTCTTGAGGCTGGCAGCTGACAGTGGTATCTCAAGGAGATTAACGTGAGCTCTTGTGACGATAGAGCCATCCCACTGACTCTGGAGTTGCTGCCTCCTAACTTTTCCCTCTTCTTTCTTCATAGGTTGTGCTTGTCTGCAAGCCAAACATGAGTCTGATGGATGTGACCCGAAAGCTGAGATCTAGGAGAAACTTGGCATCCCTCAGTCAGCAGATGGGCCAGTTAAGATTCATTTGATTGCACATAATAGATGCTCAAGTCATGATGTGTTGAGCAATAGCGCGTGTGATCATTGTGCGTCACATGAGATCAGAAGGCCCACAGTTCTGAGTTGACTCAAGAGCTCTGTGACCCCACCATGGGCCCAGGCTTTCGTTGTCCTTCTGCCCTTCCAATTTCGGTAATGAGGAGTATTCTCCTCACAGTGTCAAAATACCTGTCCATAACCACACTCAGAAAAGCACAGCGCTGGGGAGATAGCTTAGTCAAAAAGTGCTTGCTGCACAAACATGAGGATCTTAGTTTGTTCTCCAAGAACCCACACAGAAAAGCCGGTGCGTCTGTGTGTGCGTGTAGTTCCAGTGCTGGAGATGTAGAGACCAAAGGACCCCTGGGTCTTGCGAGCTAGCCAGTGTAGCAAAATCAACACGGTCGAGACTAGTTAGAGATCTTGTCTAAAAATGAGCAAACCAATGAGTGGGAAGCAATTGAGGATGACAGGAAATGTCAACCTTTGGCCTCCATGCGCCCACATGCATTCTCCTCCCCCATACGTGTGAATACATACACATATACAAAGAAAGCAGAGAAGCTGGCCTATCCTGGTGCTCACCCCATCTCTCTCGCTCTCCTCCAATCAAAGGACCTATATTGCAGCACACCTCTAGCAAACTGGGGTCTCTCCTTAGTAGCCAGACCTAATCATGTTTCTACCTGTATGTATGTGTGCTATGTACACGTGTGTGTGTGTGTGTGTGTGTGTGTGTGTGTGTGTGTCTGTGTGCCTGTGTGTCTCTCTGTGTGTATGGATGTGTATAAGCAAGAGCTTGATGCTGGCAGTCTTCCTTGATTGCTCTTCACCTTCTATATTGAGGGCGGGTCTCTCACATAAGCCCAGAGCCCACCAATTCAGGCTATCTAACTTGGCCGGTGGATACCTTTCCTCTGCCTCCTGAATTCTGGGATTGCAGGTGGCAGCTATGTTCCACAGGGCTTATATGTGCATTCTGGGTTTGTGGATTGCTTTACTTCCTGGACTATCTCCCCATACCTAGAAATGATGCCTGCTTCTAGATTACATACTAAAAAAGAAATGGGTTTTCATGACCTATTAGAATTGGCTTTTAAAATTAGGGATCCAACATGATGTTAGGTTCTCTCTCTCTCTCTCTCTCTCTCTCTATATATATATATATATATATATATATATATGTGTGTGTGTGTGTGTGTGTGTGTGCATGTGTGTGTGTGTGTGTGTGTGTGTGTGTGTGTGTGTGTGTGTGTGTGTGTGTGTGTGTGTGTGTGTGTGTGTGTGTGTGTGTGTGTGCATGTGTGTGTGTGTGTGTGTGTGTGTGTGTGTGTGTGTGTGTGTGTGTGCATGTGTGTGTGTGTTATGGTTAAGAACTGACCTATTGGCTAAGATCACAGATCCCGATGAAGGGTCTACAAGCCTGATGTGCCTCTCCTCTGCCCATGAGCCTGGGATGTAACTTCAGCCCGGGCCATTAAAGTTGGGTCACATGTTTGTTCCTTTTAAGCCATATGATCATGTCCTCCTCAGCTGCATGATAAGCCTGTGCCTCACACCTCAGTCTACTCAGCTTGGAACACAAACATGGGACCCTGGAAGCACGCAAGGCCTGTTAGTGTCTAGTATGTGGTTCCTCAAGCTTTATTCTATGTTGGCCAGCATTCCCTGGCAGATGCCTCATGCTGAGTAAATGAATTCAGAGGAGGGTGGAATGTGGATGCAAACAGAATAATCACAGGATATTTTATGGGGGTCATGATCATTTTTTAAACCAGGGACACTTGGTTTCTCTTTGGAAGATTCTACACTACATACATGTATGGGTGAACAATAATAGTAGGTACTGTTTAGTAAATTACCCCTGCTATTAAGTGGTTTCTTTCTACCTTGCCTGCATATACATTTAACTTAGAGGAGCTGTTAAAATTGCTTCAACACTTCTTTGGAGACTGCGAGATTCTGAGATGAACTTGAGGCAGTGACATTTTTAAAATGCTCCCACCACATCAAATCCCCTCATGACCTTAGATCCAGAGAATATGGAGCAAGCAGGCATTCCCTATGTGCCTGACATTTTAGGTCTCTTCCTTTGAATGTGGACCAGGTCCCGGAGACTCACATTTGAACACTTGGGGTGCGGGAGGGGGATGGGTCTTAAGGTTTTCAAGTTCTGCCCTACTTCCTGTTCATTCGCTTGCTTCTTCCTGAGTGGGGAGGCAATGTGACTAGCCAGACCTCCAATCCAATACCTCCTGCAGGCCTCCCTCGCCTTTGTGTAATGTACCTCCTTAAACTGTAAGCCAGATAAGCTCTCAATCTGCCTCATTGCTTCTTCTTAGATACTTGGCCAAGAGAGTCACTAATACAATCCAGTTACAAATTCTAAAACAGACATGCCCAGTACTTACACTGTTTTAGAACATTTTCTGTAGTCAAGTAATTTGGTAATTAAAACAGCCTTCCTGGGCAGGTATGATTGGCCTCTAAATGTCAAAGAATTGTTGAGAAGAATTGTTTCTCAGGAGTTTTTGAGAGCTTGGGTGACTTCAAAGCACCCATAGTGAAAAGTCACCCAGCAGGGATGGAGCTCTCTCAGGGAACCTTTGCCAGTCTCTGTCTAGTACCTCCCAAGATGCTTTGGCCTTGTGCAATTAAGGCAGAATTACACAGAAGTGACTGGGAAGAATAGCCGAAATCTCAGACGAGGAGCCAAAAAACCTTCTTACCCCCTCTTTTGAGGGAATTCCCTAAACAACGTCCCATCTTGCAAGTAGGCAGGGCTCATCCAACGAAGATGGTGGTTTCAATCAGAGGAAAGCACCCCTTTCGTCAACACTCCTGTAAGTCACGTTCATCAATGCCATTCTTTCTGCAAGCTAGATGTAGATGGAGCTGGTATGGGTCTGTTGTTGGCCCCTAACTGACGTGAATAGGCATCTTGTTCATCTCCCCAGGTAAAGCTCACACAACAGATCTTGTGTGTAATTCTCAGAAGCCTTAGTCAGAGAGGCCCTGAAGACCCCTAGCCTCCAACTGGGGATCCCTCACCACTTCTGAGTTTGGGGTGTTGGCAGTACCAAGTCAAATTCCAAGGGTTTCTACCTAGAGGTGATGAAGGCATTGAACAAATGGGTTCTATCTGGAGAACAGGACAGCTCACAGCGCGCCTCACACAGCCTCTGAAAGCCAGTGGTGTTGTCTCCCCTTTGGGATGTGGGGGGGTGTGCGTGTGGGCACACAGGTGTGAAGTTTTAAGCCGGAGCCTGAGGTGGCGAGAAGGAGAAGGTCAATATTTATGAGTGGGTTTCTAAGGTTTTATTTTATTTTTCTTACTTCAACATACGCCTTCTGGTGTCCAAGGCCCCATGATTTTGCATTTATAAGCGACTAAAAGCAAAACCTTATTATAGGAAATTAGATTCTCTTGCTTTCGCTTAGTTTTCATTCTCGACTTCATAAAAATGGAAAGAAATTCTATCACCAGAGAGAAAGTTTGCACTTGGAATGTTATTAAAACAAATACCCCAAATGCCTCCCATATAGACTGAAGCCTTTTATAAAATTGGATTAATAACCTTCACCACAGTGCTTGCGTTTTCTGCAGCCTTCTCTTTAGGCCCAGCCCCAGAGGACTCGGCATTCCGTCCGCCCTCTGTGCTGGCCGCTGGCTGCACGTTGCAGGATTTCTTCTTTCCGTTAATTCTTTGCTGTTGTTGTGAAGCATTTCTCTTTCTGTGCATGGCTAACCTTGGCCCAGAACCTGCTCCTGTTTCACTGGGAGCGATGTCACAAGGGGTCCTCACGCTAATTATTTAATCCACTGGATGACTCTAAGGAAAATCCTGAGGTTTTAGCCATTCTCAGACCTTCTGGCTAAAGCTAAAAGAGTAATTCATTTCTCTCTCTCTCTCTCTCTCTCTCTCTCTCTCTCTCTCTCTCTCTCTCTCTGTGTGTGTGTGTGTGTGTGTGTGTTCATGCATGTTTACTTTACACCGTTCATAGACCCTCATCCCCAAGAGCCATGATGCCTGGGCCAAATGCATGACCTAGTTTTGCAGTGTCGAGTGTGCACGAGGCTGTTGATTTTGCCTAAGTATTGAATGCCCGTCGATGTGATTACTGAGTGTCCACTGTGTGAGCTGTGCTGAGCTGGCAACTGAAAGTTCTGAAGCAAGGCGTGGAGATGGGGGATTTGTGCTCGGAAAGCTAAGCCTGTAACGGGGAGATGGGATGAGAAATAATCATTAATGAAAACAATTTTGTAAAAGAAAATAAAGGGGGGGGTGCTGGAGAGATGGCTCATCTGCTGAGAACGCTTGCTGCACTTCCAAGTTCAGTTCCCAGCACCACCCACTATGGGCAGCTCATGACTGCCTGAAACTCCAACCCCAGAGAATCTGGTGCCTTCTTCTGGCCTCTGTGTGTACCACATGCATGCACATGCCCATGCCCCCCACAGTCCAACACACAGAATTTTTTAAAGAAAAAGAATTTTAAAATGGAACATCATTGAACAGAGCACTCTGACTTTGATGTGTTCCTCAGCATAAGGGACACAGAGCTGAATGGAGACCTTAATCTTGGCCATGTGCCTTACAAACTGCTGTATCTGTGCACTTATATCAACTACTTTTTCTCTTACTTTTTAGGGTTTACTGCCATATATGAGTCCTTATAACATTACCCACTTTTGTTTTTTTAAATTTAAAATAAATAAAAGTATAGTTGTCAGATATATGAATAGATAATAAAATACATGCATCTTCATACACACTGGATAGCACAACATACACAAAATGTTACTACCTTTTTACTAGCTGTTGTTGCTGCTAGATGCCTTGAAACTAGGGTTGGCTTTTGTTTTTGTAATTAGGGTGTATGTGTATGTGCGCGCACATGTGTGTGCATGTGTGGGTGCACGCATATGTGTGTGTGTATGTGTTTGAGTGCACATGAACATGTGTAAAAGGAACCTATAATCCTTTCATACAGCAAAAAAATCCCACATCAACTTGGTCCTGCTATATCCTTAATTCTTTTATCACAGCCATATACAGAATCTCTGGTGTATACATGTGGAGGCCAGACATTGACCTAGTCTCTTTCTTCCTTGTTCTTCCTTGTATTGTTCAAAACAGTCTCTCACTGGACCTGAAGCTTACCATCCCAGCAAGACCTGCTGGCTAATAAATTCTAGAAAACATACTGCCTTCACTCCCCTACTCCCAGGGCTGGGTTTATAGACATTTCTCCACTTTTATTCAGGTCCTAGGACTGGGATTCAGGTCTTAATGCTTGTGCAGCAAACATAGCCACTAAGCCAGCAGTTCTCAACCGGTGGCTTGCGATCCTTTTGGGGATTTGAATGACCCTTTCACAGGGGTCACCTAAGGTAATAGAAAACACAAATATTTACATCATGACTCATAACAGTAGCAAAACTACAATTATGGAGAAGCAATGAAAATAGTTTAGGATTGGACCTCATCACATGAGGAACTGTATTAAAGGGTCGCAGCATTAGGAAAGTTGAGAACCACTGCTCCAAGCCAAAGCTGTAGCCTGAAGCTGGTTTGTTTTCTATGTTTTTCAAAAACAGAAATTAACAGCTGTGACAGAAGAATTGAGGACATAGCAGGGCCAAGTTGCTGTGGCATTTTTGCCGTACGAAAGGATTGAAAAGGTCAGCAGGAACAAGACATGTTACATGATAATCCAGTCTCAGGACTGATCAATACGTGTGCAAGGCTCCAAGGACAAGGCTTCCTTTAGTTTTCCCGTTTTCTCTAATGTTAAGTCAACCCTAGTTTTACATTCATGCCAGTTTGGCTGGGAAATTAATGTGTGTGGGTAGGGGTGGGAGGACACCAGAGCTGTTGAAGTGCCTGAAATATGAGACTCCTCTGTGGGATGTTTAAGACAAACGACCAGAGCCTCTCCCTCTCCACAGTCAATACAGTGCCTGCTGTGTGTCAGCTATTGCTATGGGGAGGCTCACACCAGCCAGCTCAACTGTCCAGCTACACACTGGTGACTTTCCACACCATAAACAAGGGATTGTAGAAACCCCAGGGAAATGTGTGTGCTGGGGGGGAGGGGTGTCCATCTGCACTGCATTTATGCTGTGGGAGCGTGTCCCTGGTTATGTGACAAGTCAATTGGAAAATTACTCCAGGCTGACCTGTCTTCGGAAAGGTTCTAATTTACAACGGTTCTGGAGAAAGGCTTTTGCAAACTGTCCCCTTCTTTGTGGGTAGTGGAGTGCTGGCTGGTGTCACCATGCAGACAAGACTGTCTTTGTGAAGCCTTGGTGAGGCTAGAGATGGCTTTGCTTCTGTCAGATTGCCATGCTTCCTGGATGCTAGACAGGAGACTGCTACACAAAGCATGCAGCTTGGCACCCCAAGCTGAGGCATTTGGACATAGCAATGTTTGTAAGGCTCTGTGGGACTGAGTTTTATGAAAAAAGACAAAAGAATTTGTTGAGAGCAACCGAAAGTAAATTCTAAAATGATGATGATGATGATGAGAGAGAGAGAGAGAGAGAGAGAGAGAGAGAGAGAGAGAGAGAGAGAGAGAGAGATGTGTCTGTTTGCTGGTGTGGTCATACATGTGTGTCTAGCTATGCCTGTGGAGTCCCAAAGTCAATGTTGGATAGCTTCCTCAATCACCTTCCACTTTCATTTTTATAGAAGCAAGATCACTTGCTCAACCTGGATTCCACTAGTTCTAGTGAGTCTAGTTATCTGGCTTGCCCAGGGGTCTCCTCTCCACCTCCACAGTGCCGAGATTATACGCATCTGCCATGCTTGCCTGGATTTTTTACATGTGCTCTGAGAATCTAAACTCTGGTTGTCACGTTTGGATAGCAGGCATTAAGCTGTCTCACCAGGCCCCAAGAATAACTGATGCAGAATGTGGTGGGGTAGGAGAAATATGCAGACAAGTAGGCATCTTCCTCTAGATCAGAACTTATTCCCCGGAGCAAAATGCTGCCAACATAGTGTAGCACAAAGTGTACAATTGTTAGGAACCTTGAAAGTCAAGAAGTATAACAGTGTGTGAGAGTGGTAGATACTGTGGCTTTCTCTTTCTTTCCTTCTTCCTTCCTTCCTTCCTTCCTTCCTTCCTTCCTTCCTTCCCCTTTCTTCTTCCTTTCCTTCTTTCTTTCTTTTGGATATTGGAAGTCAAAATTTTCCTCATAGTGGGAACAAAAATCCCTGGTAAATGCCGATCCCTAAACCACAGGAAGAACCAAAGGTGAGTATTTCAGCTCCTGATTCTCTATTGACAGATACTGATGGAAGCATCATAAGCCATCAAAAAGAAAAACTAAGGAGGTCTGCTACTTATAGGAGTAGTTCTCCCCACTCCTCTCTCTCCCTCTGTGCGTGCGTGCATGCATGCATGTGTGTGTGTTCGTGTGTACCTGTATACCTGTGTACACATGCATACAGAAGCCAATTCCTCAGGCAATGTCCACCTTATTTCTTAGAGTCGGGGTCTCTCACTGACATAGAACTCACCAAGTCCACTAGGCTGGGTGGCCAGAGAGTCTCAGGAATCCTCCTGTCTCCATCTCCTCAGTGTTGGGATTAGAAGCACATGCTGCCACATCTGACTTTTTACATTTGTTCTGGGACCTGCACTCAGGTCCTCATGCTTGCACATCAAGCACCTTACTGATTGTCCCTCCTGCCCCGGATTTTTATTATGAAAAAAATCCAATTTGAGATTAAAAATAAAGAGCAAAAACCTTGAACACCACCAAGCGGTAACTGAAGAAAGAGTTTCTGAGCAGCCAGGCAGCTTCTTGATGCTCCTGGTCCAGTCTTAAGGCTGCTTGTGCTTTGCCGTGCTATGTTTCAGTGTTCTTTGTGCTTCCATTCCTGGACTGAAGGGCAATTCCTGTCTCAGGTTCCTGCCTTGCTTGCCCTGTCCTCGTTGCATCCTGCCTGGGGTTTAAATATCCAACTCTCGGAAACACACTCTGCTTCCAGGGGATGTGGCCCAGTGTCTAGTGTCAGTGTCAGATGAGGCTCCCCAGTGGCTCCTGAACACTTGCAGATGGCTGGGTAGCCAGGCTCCACTCAGGTGCAGCGCCCTTGCCAAAGCAAATTCTGCCCACTTGAATTCCTAGTTGGTTCTAGGAGTCCCCCAGTATATGATATGGGGAAGATGAAGGGTACCCTCACCAACAGCAAGTGTATGTCAGAATGCAGGGGGTACCTGGCTTCTTAGTGAAGAGTTTAAGGTCTATTTTTTTTCTTTTCTTTTTTTCGGAGCTGGGGACCGAACCCAGGGCCTTGTGCTTGCTAGGCAAGCGCTCTACCACTGAGCTAAATTCCCAACCCCAAGTTTAAGGTCTATTAAGAAGGGATAGGGAGTGACTGTGTTCCGAGCAAGACAAAGACAGGATCCCTGCTATAGTTCAGTCAAGGATGTTCAAGCCCCATCTAGGATAAGTGGAATTGGATGAAATCATTGTTCATGAAGAGTTGAAGAGTCTGAACTAAGTAGGGAACTGCAGGAGGGGAGGTTGTAGGAGAAAGAACGGGTAGGATAACTCAGCCAGCAAAGCGGTTATTTCGAAGGCATGAAGACATGAGTTGGACGCTTTGAATTCACTGGGGGAAGTGGGCATGTTGGCAAGTGCTTATAATCCCAGCTCTGGAGATATGGAAATAGGGGATTTCCTTAAACTCACTGGTCAATTAGCTTAACTGCGTGAGAATTCCAGATCGGTGAGGGGCCTTATCTCAAAGGCTCATAAGATAGATGGCTTCCCCAGAGATGAACGGGGCTGTTTTTTGGCCTCCACAGGTATATTTTCAAACATGTATGTCCACCTGCATGCACATGTCCCCCACACGCGCGCTCGCACACACACACACACACACACACACACACACACACACACTAAACCTGAGTAACTGAGAAAGGTTCAGTCACTGAATAAGTTGGTTTGTGGGTAGCGTCTGGAGGCAGACACCTGTGTTTTCTTACATGATAACTTCAAGTAGAAAGATAGTATCCCTGAGAAGTAAGAGTCACTGAGTTGCACACATGGATCTGGGCAAGAAGGAGGTTCACGTGTCCACAGCAACAGGACCTTGCTCACGTGCTCTGGGCAGAAAGGTCTTTGTGCTACATGCAGATTTGAACTTGGTTTCTAGGAAAAACCTCAAAGCTCAGGAGTTTAGGCACACGAAGACAGTGTGGCGCAGGGCAGGGAGGGTAGGGGCTCAGATGGCGGCTGACCTGTGGTAGGCCTGGCTCCTCGGTTCATTAGCGGGGTGACTTAGCATGAGCCTGAATCTCCCTCCTCTGTAAAATGAGGTGAATAATGCATTATGAGGCTTAGTAACTGTATCATCTGCCTGTCACTGTGTAGGTGGTAGTAAGTGGTAGCTGTCGTCAGCACCAGACTTCGAGATCCACAAAGGCACACAAGGCCTTGTGAAATGTGAATTTGAGTCATGCTCGCACAAACAATATTTTCAAGTTTTCTTGTCCTGGCACTGAAGCAAGGCAGAGGTATCACCCTGCTTTATAATGGGAGATCTTGAGGCTATCCAGAAGTGATGTTAGAAACTTCAGCTGTCCCCTTCACACCACAAACCTGGCCAGTTTGTGTGCTTTCAGGAAAAACATGTTGAATCTCACTAGCTTTTGAACATGCTTACTTCCATCCTCCCACATAATAACCGGAAAGAAAACTTTTCTGGCACCCTGAATTGATTATCCCCTCAATGACCTCCTTGGTCTGATTGTGCTTGCTAGCTCTCCCCTCCCGAGAAAACAAGTCCCCATCTTGATCTCATTGACCATTGATGCCATTGATCTGTGTCATTTCTGAAATGAGTGCGCTGATCAGAATCCTTGTCCTGCATGGTGCACAAGTCCATATTCAACCCTGTCACCATCTGTCCAGACCGTGTGGAAACAGGAGGGGGAAGGGCAGCCAACAGTGGCCTCAGCCCATGCAATTGTGTTGGGCTTTCCTCGTAGAGGGCCGGAGCATCCCTTCCATATGTAAAGCTCAGAGGTCAGTGGGAAGGTCAGAGAAAGGGTACAAGAACAAAGGTCTATACCACATGGACATCCATTGTCCCCAGCTGAAGCTATCCATCACCCCGTCTCTAGCCCGCAGCTGGATGCCCCAGCTGCCTCCCCCGGAATCTTTTCTTTCTCTTCTGCCCCAGCAGCGCTCGATGGCTGTCCTTTCAAAGACTTTTCCTCTTGAGACTCCGATGCAAGGTTAGCACATCGAACCTCCTAGGGAAGGGGGACAGATATTTTGAATCCTGTGAGGCAGCCTCATTTTGGACTCTTGTTTTGAAGGTTTTTTTTGTTGTACTGGATGGAGAAATCTGAGCTAGCTGAGTTGGACACTGATCTCACAGAAGTGACTCCAGCCAATAGTGAAGCTTGAACCGAAGAAGCAATGATTTCTTTCTTTTTATTTTTTTAAAGATTGTGTTTTGTTGAAGTGTATGTGTATAGTGTGTGTGTGTGTGTGTGTGTGTGTGTGTGTGTGTCTGTGTCTGTGTCTGTGTGTCTGTGTGTGTACAGGTACTCAAGGAAGACAGAAGAGGGTATCAAATCCTCTGGACCTATAGTTATAGGTGGTTGAGAGTTTCTGAATATGGGAACTGGGGACCAAATTTAGATCCTCTTGTGTGCACCAAGGACTCTTAATTATTGAGTCATAATCAGGCTCCTACCAACAACCTGCATCTGACTCCTAGTTACATGATCTGGGTGTCCCTTTTCTTATTCCTGATTGGGAGATATGGGTACCAGGTTTCCAGGAACTGTCCTGACGTATGTATCACCTGACTCCTGTCTTTTTTTTTTCTTCCATTTTTATGAAATTGGGTATTTCTTATTTACATTTCAAATGTTATTCCCTCCTGGTTTCTTGTCCATCAGCCCCATAACCTCTCCCCCTCCCCTTTTATAAAGGTGTTCCCCTCCCCACCATGCCCCATTACTATCCCCCACCAATAATCCCCTACACTGGGGGTCCAACCTTGGCAGGAACAAGGGCTTTCCCTTCCACTGGTGCCCCATCAAGGCTGACTCCTGTTAAGATGAGATTGCAGAGCTGTTCCAGGATTCATGATCAAAGGCTAGCCATGCTTCAGTTACGATGGACACTCACCCTGTGCATGTTGCAAGGTGACAGGTTGGTTTTAGCCATTCAAAAGGGCAGTAAATGTGGACCTAATGAGGCTATAATCATACAGTGGGTGTGAAATGCTCATTTGATTGTTGTGGGAGTGATATATGAAAATCCAGACTTGTCATTATGCCTTGGCACTTCAAAAACGATTCCACGAAATCTAATGAGAAGGAGCCCAGCAAGAAGTCCCAATTACCATGCAAGGGTGCCAGGACTTCCAGTTAGCCCTGAGCTTTGCACTGACTTTGGCATTTTTCTTCCAGTTGTGATAGAAAGATAACGAGTGTAGTTGACATCCTTAGTAATTATTATCATCATAGACTTTTTCCGGTAGGCACGGCAAATCATCCAGTCTATATTTTTCTTCCTTAGGCATGCTATGGACTCCTGCTATTCTCAGTTTGTCGTCCCCAGCAACTTCTCAGGGGCGCGTGAAGATAAGAAACAAATACACATCTGGCTCTCTGCGATAACTGTGTTCTTTAATGCAACAAGTGCTTTCAGTTAAATATGCCATGTTTCATGCCAGTGCTGGGCATAGGAATTAATTCAACACTGCTTTCCCCACAAAGTCTATTTCTTCTTTCTCTGCCCTTTTGCCCTCCTCTGCTCCTCTCCCTACCTTCTCCTTCCTCTCTGCCTCTTTTTCCTTGTCCCTTTCCTCCTCCAGTTCCTTTCCCTCCTCTTCTTCTTCCTCTTCCTCTTCTCCCCCACCCCGCCTTCTACTCTATGGCCCTGCTGTGTATGACATCTATTGCTTATTTATCATTCAAGAGTGATGCATTAATGTCTTATCCATCTTTGTCTTAATTGTATCTCAATAAAGACTCCATGACTAGAGTTGGGAGATGGCTCAGTAGATGAATTCCTTGCCACACAAGCATGGGGACCTGATCTCCATAACTTGTGTTAAAAATCTAGGCATATGCATATGCTTGTAATGTACCTCAGTTCTGGGGAGGTAGATGGAACCCGAGGGGCCCCTGACCAACCAGTCATGCTGAATCACTGGACTTTAGGCCAGTAAGAGCTCTTGTCTCAAAAACAAAGTGGTAGTGGCCTGAGGAGAGACACTTAAAGTTTGCCTTCATATATATATGCCATGATTCTGCCCATTCTTTTGATGAAAAGACCAAGGCTTGGAGGACTTGAATCTATGTATGGTAGAACTGATGTCCACTTGGGCTAAAAGGACATGATTCCCTTCCATTACAGGGGTTGAGGAGGACACTCCAGAACCAAAGTCAGGTCAATAAGACAAAAGCATAAGAAATTCACTTAAACTTTTGTATAACATGAGAGCCTTCCAAATGAGGACCAACAGGCCAGAGAAAGCTGGCTTTTCCCATGTGCCTATCTTGAGGAGATGGGCACCCTTGTAGAAATGTTTGTACAGAAGGACAGGGGAAAATCCATAGCACAGGGAAACTGCTGCCTCTGACTCTCCAGGACTTCTCGGTATGTAGAGCTTGGGGCAGTATGCCTTTGGAATAAGAGGCCTTCAAAGAAGACAAGGTGACCTTTCCTCTTCAGTGCACTTCTTGGGGTGAAGAGTTCCAGTTTCCATGTCTTGCCATGGAGAAGAATTCATGGTCTAGATGGCTTTGCGTGTAGATGTGGGAAGAGGGAAGGAGCATACTTTGAGATGCTGTGTTGAGCCCCTCGACGTTCAAGTCTAGGTCTGTTTGATTGGATATTATACCTTTAGAGCCACAAATGCCAGGCTGAAGAGATGGTTCAGTGTGCAAGAGCATGTGCTACACAAACATGAAGATATGGCTTCAAATCTCAGGGTCCATGTGAAAAGCCTGGTGTGGCCACATATGCACATGTAATACCAAATCTGTATGAGATGGAGACAGGAGAATTGCTGGGGTTTGCTGTGTGCTAGCCTAGTTTCAAGCTTAGCAAGATGAGCCTCTGTCTCAGAGGAATGAGTTGGAAAGTGATCGAACAGCTCATCTCTTCTGCCAGGCACACATGTGCACATAGATGTGCACATAGATGTGCACATACATTCATATCAGACACTTGCTCACATGCACACACGAATACACACACACACACACACACACACACACACACACACACACACGGGGGGTGGTTAAAATAAAGAACCACAAGTGCTTATGAAAGCATACAACACCCCCATTACTCTCGACATTTTTGACAGTTTTCCAGGGCCTGAAGAGTAACATGAAGTTGCTGGTGTTGGAATGATTGAGCTATAATTAGCTCCCCAGGTGCAGACTCCACTGTGCATACTGAAATATTCAAGCCCTTTACATGCCCTGATCTCAAGACCTTTGTGTAAAATCATCAGACTGATGTCTCTACTGTCCCCATTCACCTGTCAGAATCTCCCTGGCCCTACAAGGAGGATGTTCCTGGAGGAGATCAACTGAGGGGGGCAGGTCACTACTGAAGGAAGGTGCTATACCCTGTGTGAAAGGAATAAGAGGAGGGAGGGGGGAGGGCAGAGGAGCTGGTATCCACCTTTTCTGACTCCCTTTCTGCTATGGTATGAGCTATCCCATCATGCCCTCTCTCCTGGACAGAGAAAAGCCTCCAAAGCTAGGAGCCGACACATGAAGAAGCAACAGGTTATATCTTGTGACTAAGAATCGATGACATTTCCTCCATGAACATTTTTTTCTCTCCTACAGCCTGTACTCCACTCTTCAATGGGCTAGTTCATCATTGCATAATTGCAACTGTAATCCCCGAGGTAATAATCCTTTCTTGTGTATTATGACTTCACTCTTTGCTAGAGCATAGGCTCGTTTTCCTACACTGCTCCTACACGGCAAGCAAGTTTACTCTAGTAACCATGTTTTTTCCTAAAGGAACAGAATTAGGAGGCATTCAGCTGATCTTCAGAACCTCAGAGCAGAGTAGGTGAGCCCTCAGCTCCTTACACAGGGGGATCAAATGTCAGCCTTCATAGCAAGTGGGTTCATTTGTCTGGGGTGAGCAGGTGGCTGAAGTGGATGATACAAAACTTGGGACGCTTCCCACCAGCTAGTGCCTGTAGCATAGTCATTGCTTAGATGGTATTAATGTCAAAGCCAGGCTGAATCAGTTATTCAGAAGCAGGTCGGAGCTGACTTTAAGTCTTGTTGGCTTATATAGAGTTATAAGGACAAGTATTGCTTTGTCTTTTGTTTTAAAAATTAAAATAAAAAGATGAAAGTTAAATTTAAGACAAAACTCTTGCTCCCATGACCTTAGTACTGCATCTAGCTGTGCAGGCTGTTTTCACTGACTGACTGCAATGAGGGTCACTCACATATGCAGAAGGAAAGGCATGCTCAGGATCAGGCAGCATACAGCAAGGTCTTCCACATCTCAGTTTCCTCCAAAAGCTGCTCCTTTGATGTATCGACAGTTTTGGTTAAGATGAAGCCCTGTGTAAAATGAGAGATTACTGTACTGACGGTACATCTGAAGGTCTGGGTGGCACAAAAATAGATACCTTGGATCCTCCAGGGTTCTTCTGGTGCTTGGACAAGACTAGGTTAGTCGGTGTGTATTCTGCAATCTTCATGGGGCCACATGAGACTGGAGTTTTCCACTTTCTAGGAGCACAGGAAGAAAAGCAAACTTGAGACAAGGCTCAAGAGAAATCATGTCAGGTTGTTAGTGCCTGTTTGTCCCCTGTGCTCTCTCTGATGGAGAAATGGAGGCAGAAAGGAGCTACTCTAGAAGCCTACCTGTCAGCTGAGCTATGTAGCCATGAAACAAGAGACCATGTCTCAAATATGGCGGAAGGTAGCATAGACTGTGAGGCTGTCCTCCTACTTCTACTCGTGTGTCATGGAATGCACCTGTGTACACCCACAATAACTATACATCAAGTCAGTAGTACATGGTGCTGGAAATGAAGAGGTTCTGTGGCTCAAGGCCAAGACCAAAGGCTGCCAGGAGACACAGCTGAGAGAGGTATGAAGTCAGGAGTCCTGAGGCGATAGAAAGAGTAGGGCATGCCCGAGCTTTGCTTGCTTCAAGGTGTGAGTTTGTGAAGCCCAAATCCAAGGCTCTAGATGTTGCTCCCCCTCTCAAAGGCACAAGTCACTGGTGGTGGTTATCCAAAGGAACCTCAAACAGTGGCCATCTGACAGTGTCCTACTAGTGGAATCTGCATTTCAATATATGCCTGGGGGTTACGGGAAAGGATACCAAGTTGATTCTTGGTGCTGGTTAGGAATGTCAGTTGGGGAAAGGATGACTTCCAGAATGGCCAAAATCAGGTGACCCCCTGTAGATGTTTTTGATGCCCTCCATGGTCCCAGTGATTGGTTCAGCACAGAATTCTTTCAGCACACTCAGTTGCCAAAGAAAAGTATGTACTTCAAACCAGGAGACACTTTTTAACTGATTAAGAGATAGTACAGTTTTATACTCCAGGGCTCCTTCGTACCATTTTTCTGTCACTATTTAGACTTTCTCGTGTATTATTTAGACTATTAAAGGCTTAGTAATTGGTAGTAGTAGTATTGTGAGCTCCCCAAATCTCCCAGAGAGCCTTAAATGGCTGTATCTCATTTAAAATGATAGGTTCTAATTAGTTGCTCAGTTCCTCTCGTTACAGCCCCCTGTCTCAAGGGCTATGGTTCTCAGTTGAAAAAGTGCTTGCTGTGCAAGCTAAAGACCCAAGTTCAGACTCCCAGCGTCTGTGTAAAAAGTTGTAAAGCCAGCACTGGGGAGGCAGAGACTGGAAGATCACCAGGACTTGCTTGCCAGTCATTCTAGTAGAATCCAGGAGCTCTAGGTTCAGTGAGCGATCAAATGAGATGGAGAGTGATAACAGTAGGCACCAGACACAGACCTAGAGCATCCATTTGTGCATACAGATGTGGGTTCACACAAGGAACCATACCCACAGACAGAGAGGGGGAGGGGGAAGGAGAGAGGGGAGGCATGGTAAGTTCTTTACAGTTCTTCAGGTCAACTTGTTTTTCTCTTTCTGTGCCTACCAGCCCTATTCAAACCTCATTCCTCTCTCAAGAGGGTCACTGACCTGCAGTATAGTTTTGAGTAGTGTTCTCATTATACGTCCTTCTTCATTAAGCAGACTGACTTGGGACATAGTTAAAACAAGTGCTTGTATTATATTCCTTATTTATTTTGCAAAGCAATGATAGCTACAATTAACTCCTGGCTCTCGAGGAAAACTAAACACAGGTTAGAATGTCTCAGTCATGCATTGACTTTCCTGTTCTGCGTTGTTAGTTTGATATTTTCTGCAGGTCATGAATTAATACCAGAGAAGAAATGGGGATCCCCTCCTTTCCCTCTCTGGCAGGTCCTTTGGGACACTTGGCACTCTACCAGTTGTCAGCTGTGCACTTCTGGTGTTTATCCACCAGACACCATGGTTGCCAAGCCTCCTTCCTGATCTATGAGAAGTACTCCTTGTTTTCTAGAGTTTTCTGCCTTTACTTGTCAGGAAAAGCAAATATTTGATTTCTTCCCCTTGGTTCCTCATGCAGAAGGCTGCTCTTGAATCTCCCAGGTGGCAAGAGTGTCTTTTGAATATTAATAATATAATTGATGGAGGAGGGGTTGGGTGGGACTAGGGTTAGAGAGCTCATCTCCCTTCCATTTGACTCTGTAAAGTGAATGAGGCTAAAAGTTATGAGAATATGAACTACTAAGTGAATCATATTTTTCAAACTTCAAGATCACGTGGATACAATATCAGCAGCACATACCCTTTTAATATAGACTTTGCTAATTTTTTTGAAATTTTGTCTTTATTCATAGAAAGTTCATCAGTACATTTTAGTTAATCTCTCTCTGTGTCTTGTCTCTGTCTCTGTCTCTGTCTCTGTCTCTGTCTCTGTCTCTGTCTCTCTCTCTCTCTCTCTCTCTCTCTCTCTCTCTCTCTCTCTCTCTGTGTGTGTGTGTGTGTGTTTTCAGGGGTGCACATGTATATATACACCATGATACACATGTAGAGCTCAGAGGACAACTTGTAGGTCAAGTCTGTTTTCTTCATTCATCCTCAGAATCTCAGGGACCAAACTTAGGTCTGGACACTTGGCGGCAGTACCTGACCCTCTGAGCCATCTTGCTCGTCCTTGAATACTTTATTAATAGAGTAACCTCCCATGAGTGGTTAAGGAGCTCTGTTCATTCTGTTCTGTAACATCTCTGGGTATTAAGTATAGTCAGTGCATTGAAATCAGCTATGAACTTTTGAAAATAACGTATTCCACAGATAATTGAGATCAGGCGTTTGCTAATGGTCAATTTAGGTTATTTTTCAACAGTGTAAAATATGTTGTCTACAATTGTTTTCTTAGCTTGATTGGGTCAACTCTATATTTAATAGAGTTTAGATCAATTGTTCAAAAATCTGCTTAAGAACTGGAACTTTTCTCAAACACAATAGATTGTTACTGGGTGCTGTTGTTGTGTTTGCATAAATGGAAACAGTATTTCCCAGGTTTAAAAGTCAAAATGAATGGAAATTAAATGATTTCAATTCCAAAATATTTAAAGATTTACACATTTTAGTAACTAGTAAAACTGTTTTCCTCATGGCATTCATTTAACCTGTCTAGCACTTCTTTTCTTCATGCATGAGATGTGCCTATATGTTAGCATGTGTGTGATCACACATGTGTATAGAATCATGTATACACCTAGCACTTTCTTTTCTTTGTGTATGTGATAAATCTATATGTTAGCATGTGTGTGGTCACACATGTGTGCAGATGCATATGTACACCAGCACTTTCTTTTCTTTATGCATGTGATGTGCCTATATATTAGCATGTGTGTGATCACACATGTGTATAGAATCATGTGTACACCTAGCACTTTCTTTTCTTCCTGTATGTGATAGATCTATATGTTAACATGTGTGTGATCACACCTGTGTGCAGATGCACATAGAAGCCAGAAGTTTAAACACATTGCCTTCCTGCATTGTTCCCCAGTTCATTTACTGAGGTTAGATCTTTCCCTGAACTCAGACCTCACCAATTTGCCTAGTCTAGCTAGCCAGCTTGCTCCAAACATCCCTTCTCTGCCTCTGGAGTACTGGAATTACAGGCAGGCTGACCTACACACCAGTGGTTAC